>NW_015159872.1:53163-56358 GCF_001447785.1 Gekko japonicus
GTAAGCCACTCTGAGACTCCTTTGGGGAGTGAAGGGCTGGGTATAAATCCAATCTCTTCCTCCTCCTCCTCCTCCTCCTCCTCCTCGGCCTCCTGCTGCTGCTGGCACTGGCTGGCACTGAGCTGAGCATCCCCAGAAGCTTTGCCAGCGCCTTTGGGCCTTTGCTTGGATGCCTTCTCAGCTGTTTTCACTTCCCAGCCTGCCAAGAGCTGAAGAAAAATCTGAAGTCCCCAATCCCCGGCAGGCCCATCGTTGGAGGGATACCAATAACAAGCGGGCGAAGATTTAATTTCCGCTCCGAGGCAAAGCAGATCCTGTGCTAGGAGGAGAGCGGCGGTCGGGCTTTGTTTTCCCGATGGCGGCCCCGAGATTAGAACGATCCCCGAGTGCGGATGTGGGTGTGCGAGCAAATAAAACTCGCAGACGGTTGCCGTGTGTTACCGTTGGCCCACCCAAAGATGGATGGTGTCTCCCCGCTGGATCAATAAGCGCGTCTTCCGTGCTCGTTTCATGGAAAAATAGCTCTCCGGGTGGGGGTGGGGGGAGGTTGGATGGGCTTGGTGGGAACATACGTCAACTCCCTTCTAATTTTCTTGTTATCGACCGTAGTTGGCACTTGAACCAGCAGGCCCATTTAATAGGCGTCTTTACACCTGCCTGCCTGCCGGAGCGTCTTGTGCGGTTTCGGCGGCTCCCGTTTCATTCATCTCTCCCGGCCCAGTGAGGAGCACAAAGAGGTCCCATCCGCGGTGCCCTCTTGCAATCGACATCTTGCTTTCTTGAGAAAGGTTCCAAAGTATCACCTTTTCATGGCATGTTCAGCCTTAACAACCCGGTGGGCCTGTTGCCTCTTAGTTTGCAGCGGCTGTTTGCTGTCTGTAGCATCTCAGCTGCATCTTCCGGTGAGAAGATATTGATGGATGGGTGCCCCTGGAAAGGGCCTAGAGCACGCTCGGAAACCTGTGAGGATTAGGGTTCCCATTCGCCCGCTTGTGGCAGGAGACCTTCAGGCAATCGCAGGCCCTGCCCTCCAAAGCTCAGTTGATTGAGTAGTAAGATAATGAACCTTCCAGCCTCAAATAAGGGCTGATACCATCGAAGAGGTGGCAAACTTCCTTTACAGAGTGTATAGGAGAAGAAGTTCTTTTTCGGCAGAAGGGGTAGTGAATTAACTGTTTTGCGTGCCCACCGCCTCTGTACCTAAGGCTGCTGCTGTTGTTATGCCAATAAAGGTTTGTTGTGTGTCGTGATTGAGTGGCAGAGGTCTGATTGTCCTGGGGAGCAAAGTTAAAAAGGCCTTGGATACTTATAGGAAGTTCTGACCATAGAGTTCCTAAAGGGACCCTTTAAATGCTTTTGGCAAGAAGCAGGGGGCGCCGGTCCCCAACATGATGCCGTCAGTATGTCGTCGAAGGCTTTCACGGCCGGAGTTCATTAGCTGTTGTAGATTTTCTGGGCTGTATGGCCGTGGTCTTGGCACTGTAGGACCTGACGTAGCTGTGACTGGCATCCTCAGAGGTGTAATACAGAAAGATGGAGTACTCTGTGTGTCAAGGTGAGACAAAAATGGTAGGCAGGTAATTTATCTCTACTCCGGAAGGTGGGGTCGGGCTGAGTCGTTATCTTGTAGGAGTTCCCCAGGCTGAGAACATGCTAATGGAGGAGCTTTCCTGAGTGTCGTGGTTCGATAGTCAGGTCACACCACACAGCGCTCCATAAGAAGAATTCTGTTTATTGGTATTTCATAATTATGACATGTGTACTTCTTGTGTCAGGAATGGTCCGAAGCATCAGGGCACCCTGAAATATACTAGGTTCAAAACACCCCCCTTACAAGCAAAAGCCAATAAGCAAAGTCCACGCGCGTGGGGAAAAGAGAGCGGGCAAAAGTAGAAGCCATTTGTTCCCAGCGAGTCAGTAGCAGCTGGTACATCCCAAGGTCAGAAAAGCAAAAGCAGATAAAACCCAGACAGTAGACTCAGCCCTACCCAACTTCCTGAGTAGAGATAAATTACCTGCCTACCATTTTGCTTCTCTCCTCGACACAGAGAGTCCTCCATCTTTCTGTGTTACACCTCTGAGGATGCCAGTCACAGCTGCTGGCAAAACGTCAGGTCCTACGATGCCAAGACCATGGCTGGACAGCCCGGGAAATCTACAACAGCTAACGATGACGTCACTTCTGCATGACATCATCACATTGGGGACATTCCCACCCCTTCCAGTAATGCCCCCCAAAGTCCTCCACTGGGTACTTGAAAGGATCGGGCAGCCCTAGTGCCAACCACTGGACCATACCCAAAGTGAATCAGGCAGCTCTTAACCAAGTGATTTCAACTTTATGAACAAGAACGATCCAACACGAAAAAAACCATTGGAGCCAGAGCTCTATTTAAACATCCCGGGCTGGGGAAACCACGCCCAGTAGAATGGTAAGAACCAATCATATTTACACGATAAAGACCAATAGAACGCTTTCCCTCCAAGTACACTGCTGTGCTTTGATTGGCCTGCTGTCAGGGGCAGCCAATGAGAACTGTCAGATTACGATACTGGGCTTCTGTGAAGCAAGGACTGAAGCTTAGAGTTTAGTTCACAGTCTAGTGTACATAACAAATATCCTCCTCCCAGCCTCTAAGATACATGCAATGGGCTCGCATGCGTTCCCCCATCGCTACGATTGCCCGCCTCTCTTTCTTCTATTCTTGGCTTCCTCCTCCCCCCGTCCCTCAATGCAGGAAATTTGCTTGTCGACCTGTTTTTGCTGATCCTGCTCTGTGCATTGATGCCACTGGATCATAGCAGTAAAACCAGAATTCCCTCCGAAGACATTTGATAAGGCAGCTTCCGTAGTGCGACCTTAACCCTGGTCCCCCTGCTCCCCCCAGAGGAGGGTGACCATGTGGAGGCGGTGAAGGGAGAGGAGGAAGAGGCTGGGGCGATGGGGGTGGGAATCCCGAGTCTCTCCTTCCCCCCCCCCAGACCTGATTGATCTTTCAGACAGGGTGCCAGGTGAGTACTTCATTACTCAGGGCCAGTTCTCCTGACCAAACAGATGTGCAGCACATGGTTGTGTGAAGACGGTGCCAAGCATCTGACTCCCCCCTACCGACCTGGCATTGACGGATGGCTCAGGAACTAGGGGGCCTGAGGAGACTAAACGTGAGCCATCTTTCTCACATTTAAGAACATAAG
>NW_015159873.1:0-3888 GCF_001447785.1 Gekko japonicus
CTCACTCCTCTTTCCCAGTGCATTTTTAACAATTACTCCTTTTGACCCTGTGGGTAGGGCAGATGGACCTCAGGACACCTGGAGGACGGGAGCCCGCAGGAAGCTGGGGAAGAGTCTGGACTCCACGCCTCATAGTCAGTAAACGATTGGAGAGACACGCTAGGAACAGCTTCAAAGAGCTTTATTCTCAGCTTCATTACAGTCAGGGGTCATTTCCTGCAGGAGCACACAGGAGCGGAGCTCCGGCAGTAAAGAGCCCAGGGGGCGGGCACATGCAACAAGCTCCGCCCCTGCTCCCAGCAGCCTCAGGCCACTAGGAGCACGAGGATCTGCGCGTTCCCCCCCCCGTAGCTAGCAATCCAAAAGAGTCCAGTGGAGCCTGAGCAGTGGGTGTTGCCTTCTGACACACTTCCGGTGATGTCAGGGGGTGTGACATATGCAAATAAGTATGCTAATGAGTTATGCTAATGAGCTCCTGCACCTCTTTTTCTACAAAATGACCCCCGATTACAGTCATGCCACTCAGAAGGAAGATAGTTTCCTCTCTCCTTCCTAACAGGTATCGACGCTCTCCCTGCTCCTCCTCCATCTCCCCCAGGGTGCACAAGACCATGGCCTATGATGCCTGGCCTAATCACTAGATCTGCCCATAAGATCCTGTGCCCTGCCCTTCCTTGGCCCACCCCATCTTCCCCATAAGCATAGGGACATGCCCTCGCCCCTCTATGGTTGCTAATGCCCCTGGCCAGCCAAGGCCAATCAAGTGGGTGTCAGGCCACACCCTGACCACCAGCAGCGTCCCTCCTGATCCTCGTCACTCTCTCCTGGGTCTGCCCCTTTCCCTGACTACACCCCCTGTGCCCACTTCCCTGGGCTTCCACTCAATGAGGGTTCTCCTCCTGGGCCACCTTGCTACAGTTCCCTGCACTTGGGCTTCCTCTGTGTGAGGGTATGTGGCTGCCTCTGATTGCTGTGGTGGCCATATTGTGGTTCGCTGTGTGAGGGTATATGGCTACCTCTGATTGCTGTGGTGGCCATATTGTGGTTGTGCCCATCCCCATGTCAGAATTCCAGTGGTGCCCACAGGATCAAAAGGGCTGGGGACCCCTGTCATAGCCTTTTCCTCATAGCAAGTTTCCAGCCCTTGACTATAACATCTAAAACGTTGCTTCTAGTGTGGCGTCAGCACGTTTGAGGTTCACAATCTCTGGCCCCAGTCACACGAAAGGTTTTGGACCAGGAGAGGGACGGCTCGGGGGTGCAGCAAACGGGCGCGATCCCACCATGACATCTGGGAAACGTTGCGCACCCGTCCCCGATCCGGCCCTTCAGGCTGAAAAGCCGCATCTAAAATAAACCACATACAGAGGTGGACTTACCAGCACAGCCGCATCAAGCGCGGCCGTGGGATCGCCGGCGCGTCCTTCTGCCGGTGCATCCAAGACCCCTGGCCGAACTGCACATGCTCACACATGTGCAGTTCGGCAGCCTCCGTCTCTGTCTCGTCGCTTTCTCCCCGGTCTCCCCAGCATCTGATCGTTCCGGGGAGCAACTGCGCGGCGGCTCACGGGATCTGTATGATCCCGCCGCCGCGTGTCTATTTTGGTGCGGCATTCAAAAGCCGCACTTTGCCCGGGCTTTTCTTCCCCTGTGTGGCAGGGACCTCTGTTCAGTATCAGTTCTGGTTGCTGGTAGAGGGTGATGATGCATCATGTATAACGGGTCATATTACAAGGCAGGGGTAGAAGTTTGTTCAAAGGAGCACTCGGAAGGTATGATCCTGCCAAAAACTACCAGTGACAAAAGAATTTCTGTCAGCTGAGTGCAACTTCCTCCCCTCCCACTACAGCCCAAAATGGTCTCTGAAATACAGTTCCTGGGGAACAGAGACCTCCAGGAACAGCGGTGGGGGGAAGGAGTTGGAGATGTGCAGTGTGAGGTGGCACTGGTGAAAATGGTTTTATCTTTTTCCTGAGGAAATGTTAGCTGGGAAACCGTTCTTAGCTGAGTCAGCTGGAGCTAATTGCTCAGTAGACTCTTTTCTGCAGTATTGCTGGTCTTTGCTTGTATCATACTATGAGTTAGGATTGCACAAGCTAATCTATTGGACTGGTGGATGATTTTAGGCTGAATGTTCAACTCAGTAGCCCTCAAGTTTGAGTTTAAACAACATAGCCCTGCTAAGACAGTAACACCTGAAGGATTGTGTAACTGACTGTTCCCCCATGTTCAAAGCTCCCTAACTATAGTAAGCTAGCATGTCATTACAAAGGGCTCTAGCCATGCAATGCTAGATCTGTATCTCATGACATCTAGCTCTGAAAAGCATAGGCTAAGGTTCCCTCTAAGCTATGGAGTCTTGTGAGCAAAAATTCTACTTTGTGAGCTACTGGCATTAAAGTTGTGAGCTCATGATTTGGCTACTGCATAAATTAGTTCGCCCTTGGAGCCACACTTCCTGAGCTAAAACAAAAATGTGTGAGCCGGAGGCTAAAAAACTGTGAGCTAGTTCACACTAACTCAGCTTAGAGGAAACACTGGCTGTGACCCCTTTTATTTGCTGCAGGCACAGTACTACCAGTTCAGGAGAAACCAAGCAGATTCCAGGAGGCCGATGGGTCTCAGGCTGATGGATTCCCCTCCAGCTGCTGACAGTAGACATGCTTGCTGCATTTTCTGTTAGCCATTAGGGTTTCTATTCATGACTGTGTATATTAGGCTTAAGGTATCTTTATCGAGGACTTCCGGTCTATGGAACAGTGATGGTGGACACTCTTCCCAAGACAGGGAAGGGCAGTTCGCATGCCAGCAGGCTGGGGGGGTGCCACCTAAAGTGACAGCACCGAAGGGGACTTCTGAGGGGTAGCCTCTTTGATGGTGTAATGCCGGAGAATTGAGGCTCCCCTCTGCCCCGACGGTCCAGTCGCTGAGTGGCCTTCGGGCATAAGCTTGACTGACGAGGACAAGTGCTGGAGATTGAACGGAATGGTGTTAAACTGAGTGTGGTCAGAGAAACTGACCAACAATGAACGTGAGTTCTGAATAAAATTGAGTAGTTTGAAAAGTGATCCCCCCCCCGCAGTTGAAAACAGTGATTGCAAAGGGGGACACCTCTTGTGCAAATGAGCGGCTAATGAACATGAAGGGGGAGAGGGGAGGAAGTAAACCGAAAGTGTTTTGAGAGACTTATCTGAATCACGAAATTGTTTGGCGAGAGTGATCCATGAAAGCTGAAACCTGCCATAATTTTTATTAGTCATTAAGGTGCCACTGGACTCTTGCTCTTTTCTTACTCAAAATACAAAAACTGAACGCATAAACACTTACGATGCAATGTCGTCTCATTGTGAGATTTCCCATTCCATCCCTGCTCCAGGCATCTATGCAGTTCCATTTCTGGCAGTGGCCAAGCAGATGTTCCAAGAAAGGTCATGACTAGGTCAAGATAATGATATCCATTCCTATTTGTTTATCTCCAACATCTGGTGGATAGGTGTCTACTGACTCCAAATATGATGGTGTGTCTGCTTATCCTGGCTAGCAGGCACTGATACACCAATGCTTGAGTATTTTTTATTTAAAACCAAAATTTCACTTTTGGGCTGTCTCCTAAAAAGAGCACTGACAACAGAAAATATCAGTTCCCCAGGTGGAAATGATAGGCAAATTTCACAAAAAAGAAAAGCTTCATAAATGTTTAGTTTCTTGTATTGAAAACAGAAAATCTCAACAGTGGCACTTGGAGTTCAGTAAAATTATCATCTGACAATGTTAATACTTTCAGGATTAATCTTATGCAGTAATAATACTGCTACAATAATAATAATAATAATAATAATAATAATAATAATAATAATAATGATAATGATAATGATAATGATAATGATA
>NW_015159873.1:4134-18304 GCF_001447785.1 Gekko japonicus
CTGCTAAGACAGTAACACCTGAAGGATTGTGTAACTGACTGTTCCCCCATGTTCAAAGCTCCCTAACTATAGTAAGCTAGCATGTCATTACAAAGGGCTCTAGCCATGCAATGCTAGATCTGTATCTCATGACATCTAGCTCTGAAAAGCATAGGCTAATGTTCCCTTTAAGCTATGGAGTCTTGTGAGCAAAAATTCTACTTTGTGAGCTACTGGCATTAAAGTTGTGAGCTCATGATTTGGCTACTGCATAAATTAGTTCGCCCTTGGAGCCACACTTCCTGAGCTAAAACAAAAATGTGTGAGCCGGAGGCTAAAAAACTGTGAGCTAGTTCACACTAACTCAGCTTAGAGGAAACACTGGCTGTGACCCCTTTTATTTGCTGCAGGCACAGTTCTACCAGTTCAGGAGAAACCAAGCAGATTCCAGGAGGCCGATGGGTCTCAGGCTGATGGATTCCCCTCCAGCTGCTGACAGTAGACATGCTTGCTGCATCTTCTGTTAGCCATTAGGGTTTCTATTCATGACTGTGTATATTAGGCTTAAGGTATCTTTATCAACCATGTGATTAAATCATCACATCCTTGTAATGACGATCTATCAGTGCCTTGCAAGAGCTGGCCTTTATTAAGTTCACAGCACATAAAAATCATCAATGCTGTGAACCATAAAACAATAAAACATAAAATACTTAGACTACACAAGTAGATTTCTGGAGTCTAACATTTAGGAGATAGCACAGCTAATGAAGCACATACATAAGCACAGAATTCAGCATTATATTGACATTATTTCAGCTGGCTACTCAGCCATCAGTAACCACTGGATTGTGGCCACTGAGTGTTGAATTACAAGTTGAAATAATGACAGATACTGATCCTAATGAAACATCAGTTTTATTTGCCCGGTACATAGATACTTCGATTTGGTGTATAATAAATAACAAGTGAAAATACAACCAGATGGGTAGCCATGTTAGTCTGTCCGCAGCAGTAGAAAAGAGCAAGAGTCCAGTAGCACCTTAAAGACTAACAAAATTACTGAAGAACTGAGCAGTGACTCATGAAAGCTGAAACCTGCCATAATTTTTATTAGTCATTAAGGTGCCACTGGACTCTTGCTCTTTTCTTACTCAAAATACAAAAACTGAACGCATAAACACTTACGATGCAATGTCGTCTCATTGTGAGATTTCCCATTCCATCCCTGCTCCAGGCATCTATGCAGTTCCATTTCTGGCAGTGGCCAAGCAGATGTTCCAAGAAAGGTCATGACTAGGTCAAGATAATGATATCCATTCCTATTTGTTTATCTCCAACATCTGGTGGATAGGTGTCTACTGACTCCAAATATGATGGTGTGTCTGCTTATCCTGGCTAGCAGGCACTGATACACCAATGCTTGAGTATTTTTTATTTAAAACCAAAATTTCACTTTTGGGCTGTCTCCTAAAAAGAGCACTGACAACAGAAAATATCAGTTCCCCAGGTGGAAATGATAGGCAAATTTCACAAAAAAGAAAAGCTTCATAAATGTTTAGTTTCTTGTTTTGAAAACAGAAAATCTCAACAGTGGCACAGATGATGATGATGATGATGATGATACCAATATAATACCTTGATTTATTTTTTTGTTTTTAAAATAGAAACTCCAAACAGAAAGAAATAAAAAATTACAAAATATAACAACAATGTCAGCAAGTCTACATATAAGTGCCTATAAAAGGCTTCCAAATACCTATAAATATGTCCATGCACAATTGTTGCCTATATGTCATTGTAACGGTCTGCACTTTAAAATCATATAAGTGCTGTGTAAACAGGTAATGGACTATGAAGGGTTAATTCCTGACAGAGTCAGAGAGCCTTGAGTGAGATCTGATTGGTTAGCATCAGTTGAGCAGAGAAAGACTTGAGAGCTGAATGCTGAGGAGAGGGCAGTCTGAATTCAGCTCTAACTGAGAAGAGTCTAATACAGACAGAGTCTGAGCCTAGCCCAGACTTAGAAGGGTTTAGTACTTATAGGGTTTGTGCTTAGCCCTGACTGAGAGCAGTTTAACACAGACAGAGTACTGGGAAGGTTAGCACGAGCAGTAGCACGAAGATTCCCATTCGGGCCAGAAAAGGGGATAAATCTTCTAGTGAAAGAAGAATTTCCCTACCCAGTTAAAACAGGGAAATAGTTCTGAAGAGTGGAGAGATCCCTGGTCTGATGTGTTTAGAAACCACTTTTTAAATCCTGAGGAGTCAGTGAAAATTTAAGAAGAGTACTGGTGTATTTAATTAAGAAGTTTGGGTACTGGACAGAGTATCCCTGCCTTCTGGAAACTAAAAGAGCCAAATACGCTCAAGTAAATATACTGGAGTTTTGGGGAAACACTGAAACAAAAGCCTTTCATTTTAAAGATTCTAAGTCACTGTGAAAAGCTTAAGAAACTCTCAGTTCCTTGAGGTATATTGATTTATCTCAGAAATTTTACCCCTGATTTCACATGACCTTTCCCTTCTACGTTGAATAAAATATTTTGTTATTTTTGAACCTTAAAAATCCTCGAGTGCCATTTCAGTGGTTTAAGTATCTCAGTGGTTTAAGGGATCTCAACCCTTCCCTCAGGTTCCTGGGCTGAGCCAGTAGCAACATTTCATACTGTAACAGGGTGGGACAGCCATATTTAGATACCAACAGATGTTGCAGCTGTAAATATTGCCATTCAACAGAGGGTGACATGTCATATCTATAACCTCAGGTAAAAAAATAACAACAATATAACACCTCATACGAGTGTGATGTACTGAAGATAGTGGTGTGGTTCTTGGACTAGGATCTGAGAGATGTGGGTTCAAATCCCCAACTTGCCATAAAGATCACTGGGTGACTTGGGCCAAGTCATGTCCAATGTTCCCTCTAAGCCGTGGAGTCTTGTGAGCAAAAATTCCACTTTGTGAGCGACTGGCATCAAAGTTGTGAGCGAGTGACTTGGCTACTGCATAAATTAGGTTACTCTGGAGACCTCCTTCATGAGCTAAGACAAAAATGTGTGAGCCGGAGGCTAAAAAACTGTGAGCTAGCTCACACTAACTCAGCTTAGAGGGAACACTGGCATGTCTCACAGCATCACAGCGTTGCTGTGAGGATACAATGGGGAAGGGAGATCCATCCTGAGCTCCTTGGAGGCAGGGTAGATTAGGAACATATTTGATAGACTGTGGCCCCTGCCACACGGGGGGGGGGAGCACGGGCAAAGTGTGGCTTTTTACACACGGCGGCGGGATCACATAGATCCTCTGAGCCACCGCGCACTTCCTCCCTGGCATGATCAGATGCTGGGGGGAAGCCACTGAAAGGGGAGCGAGGCAGCCAAACTGCGCATGTGTGCGCATGCACAGTTCGGCCGGGAGCCTGGATTGCTCCGGACAACGGGCGCGCCGGTGATCCCACGGCCGCGCTTGATGCAGCATTCCCGGCAAGTCCTCCTCTGGGAGTGGTTCTTTTTTACTGCGGGTTTTCAGCCTGAAGGGCCGGATCGGGGACGGGTGCGCGCCGCTTCCCAGATGTTACGGTGAGATCGCGCCCGTTTCCTGCGCCCCCGATCCGTCCCTCTCCCGGGCCAAAACCTTCCGTGTGACCAGGGCCTGTGCTCCAAGCAGTTCACATGCACTCTAGTATGTTTTATTACAGCTATGGATAATGTTGCCAACATCCAGATGGGCCCTGGAGATCTCCCACCATTACAAAAACTACAGAGATTTCCTTCAGAGAAAATGGCTCCTTCAGAGAGTGGGGTCTGTGACATTTTATCCCACTGAGGTGACTCCCTAACCTTAACCCCATTCTCCCCAATTTCTGTTGGAAATATGGATGTTGCAAGGTCTAAAACTCAGTCATTATAGGGTTAATGTGCTTACCTTTTGTGCTCTTGTGTAGACTGACCTGGAAGGGAACCTGGCAGAAAGCCAATCGAAGAAAGCCTGGGAAACTAGAGCCTAATTACTAACAATCATTGGTTAATGCATTCGGGTGATTTCCTTCTGGAAGAATCTCCATTGCTATCTGTGTGTCTGTTGTTGCAAGCATGTAGTCTTAAGTGTTTGTTGTTTTCTAGATTTCCCTGTGTACCCTTCCCTTTGGAAATATTTTTACATAGAAAATGCCTCCTTTCCGGTGGACAAAGATCCATTGCAAACTCTGAATATTTAACTATTTTTTACCAGTTTTCCAACAGTTTCCACTCCCCCAAATCTCTAGGAATTTATCCAGAGTTGGCAACCCAGGCAATGGAAGGTGGGCTAGTAGTAAAGAAGAAAAGGAGATGAAACTACACTTGAGAGACAGTCATTGACCCAGGATTACCTAGGCCCCTGCTACACGGCAGGGAAAAAACGAGGATCCCACGGATCCCGTTAGCGGCGCGCCGTTGCTCCCCGGCACGATCAGATGCCGGGGAGAAAGAGGCGAGTGGGAGGGGGAGGCTACCGAACTGCGCATGCTCGGGATTGCGCAGTTCGACCGGGGGCCAGGGATGCAGCGGCGGCAAGACGCGCCGCCGATCCCACGGCCAGGAAGATGCGGCCTAAACGGATGAACCACCTAAGGTAGGTGGTTCATTTTTGCCGCGCATCAATGGGGGAAGGGCCGGATCGGAGGCGGGAGCGTGACGCCAGGCAGATGTTGACGTCGGATCGCTCCCGTTTGCCGCGCTTCCGATCTAGCCCGCTCCCGGCACAAACTGCCTCGTATGAACGGGGCCCTAGTAAGTTCAGAGGTTAAGCAAGTTTAAAGCGGCGACTTTCCAGTTTATACCCTCACTCCTAGCCATTACCACGTCGGCTCTCACGCAGATTTTCCATTTCGTTGTTAACACACATATATGCTTCAGTGTGAATGATTTCAAAACTTCCACGGAGGAAAATATTGCATCAGAACTGTCCCTGACCCCGACTGGATTGGACGTCTGTATACCCCCCCACCCCAGTTGCTTGCCTTTTTTTTTTTGCAGCATAAAGAGAGATTAAGTCTTCTGTTTCCAGCCAACCCACAAAGTCCTTGAACTTGCAAGAAACGTTAACAGATGTTCATTAATGCATAGGCAACTGGAGAATTGGAGGCGTTTGCTGGTGATCCATGTTATGAATAAATGTTTGAAAGTCTCTGTAGGGGAATAGCACTTCTGCTTCAGAGCCAGTTGGCTAAATGTTGCTAAAGGGATGGGTGGGAAAGGGGTTAGGCAGAACAGGTTTGGGTTTTAATTGTTACTATTACGATTTTTAAAAAAAATAGAAAAGTAAGCTGCCCAAAACATATGGAAATGTATACACATTAACCTCCAGCTACCCTGAACATAATGAAAGGAAAATGTTTTGGTGAGAGTAATGATATTGGGTTAAAAAGAGGGATTTGTCAAGGTAAAGAATTTCCTTCTAGGGCTAGCCTTTGCCTCTTTCCTCAAATGACTGTACCTTAAGAAAACCATTGTCCTCTAACCCAAGGCATATAATAGAAGACAGCCTAATCTTGGAAAGGAGGCAAAGATGTCTAGATTTGTTCCTTCCACCATTTACCAACTCCATATCAGCAAAAACAAAACAGATGTGTGGCTGCACTGAGTTTTAGTTCCAGTACTGTTTTCATGACCAGAAGAAGAAGAGGAGGAGGAGGAGGAGATTGGATTTATACCCTACCCTTCACTCAGAGTCTCAGAGCAGCTTACAAGCTCCTTTCCCTTCCCCTCCCCACAACAGACACCCTGTGAAGTAGGTGGGGCTGAGAGAGCTCTGACAGAAACTGCTCTTTTTTCAAGAACAGCTCTGACAGAACTATGGCTTGCCCAAGGTCATCCAGCAGCTGCATGTGGAGGAGTGGGGAATCAAACCCAGTTCTCCTAGATAAGAGTCTGTGCACTTAACCACTACACCAAATTGGCTCCTAGGATACTATGGGATGCCTTCGCCAGGCCCTCCTCTGCCTGCCTCTGCCTGTGTGTTTTGTGGAGGTGGGGGGAGGCTCCTACACCCTGCTTCAGATGAGCAACAGTGAGGAGCCCTAACATATATCTTTTAAGGTGAGGTGTCAGAACAAAAGATCATAGTAACAAGGCCTCTCCCAGTTCTATGATACTATAAATACATCAGGGAAAATAACAGTAAACACATCAACTGGGTAGCCATGTTGGTCTGAAACAACAGAACAAAGTTTGGGTTCAGTGGCACCTTTAAGACCGACACAGTTAAATTCTGGGTATAAGCTTTTGTGTGCATATTTGAAGAAGTGTGCATGCCCACGAAAGCTTATACCTAGAATTAAACTTTGTTGACCTTAAAGGTGCCACTGGATTTAAACTTTGTTCACATCATCTGGAGGCTGTGATGCTACCAAACTGGCATGGAAAGAGCATATGTTGTAGTGGATCCCATGATGTTCAGGTAATATCAGGACAAGTCTTTTGGGGCGGCTGTCTGGGTTTGGAGAATCCACCCCTACACTTACCAAGGGCCCTGGTCACACGGAGATTTTGCCGCGTGAAAGGCACGAATGTCGGGCGGACTTTTGGGGCGCGATCACACTGCAACATCTGGGAAGCGTAGTGCACCCGTGGCAAGCCCGTGGTGTCCTGCCGAAGGTGAGGAGTTAAAAAGTACCAAGGAAAGTGCACTAATATCCAGAAAACGTGAGGTACAGGTGGGCGTCTGATCGCGGGAGCGCTAGTATCCTGTGGCATCCGGTGCCCATCCATGTCCCATCGCAAACCAGATGTTTTTCATAAGCACATGTGCACAAATACAAACATGTGCACAGAACTGCGCATGCGCACAAACACGAAACACTTGTGTGATCACGCCGTGCTGCTTCTTTGCCACACTCCAGCATCGCCGTGTGATCGCCAGCTAACAGCCGAAGCACAGAGACTCGGGGGACTGTCTGATCGGGCTACCATGCTTTATTTTACTTCAGGGCAAACAGCCACACCTCCCCCCTGCATCATCTGGCCGGTGTGACCAGGGCCAAGGTTGGCAGATGGGTGTTAGCTCCTAGCCACCCAGAGAATCTAACAACATGGTTCTGCCCCCACTGTGCTCCAGTGCTGAAAAGGCAGGGGTGTCAAACTTAAGGCCCATGGGCCGGAAGCGGCCCGCCCATGGCTTTAGTCTGGCCTGGGGCTCTTCCCCCCCCCCTCCTGTCCTCACCCTTTGAAGCTGGAGGCTGCTGAAATTCCCCGATCCCTTGGGTCTTTTCTTTCCCTGATTCTTTTAGCAGGAAGCTCTTCTGGGCTTGCAAAGTTGCAAAGAAAATGCGGAATGGATTTTCCCTTTAAGGTCTCTGCACCCAGATAGACTATTCTCTGGGTCTGGAATGAAAGCCCCCAGAGTAAAATGATGTCCCTAGCAACAGAATCTGTGTTCTGGGACTAGAATGACAGGGTTCAGAGTGGAATGACAGTCCCTGTGAGTAGCAGCAGCATTCTCGGAATGGAATTTGACTCTGGGGGCCCTCATTCCAATCCCAGGATGCTTCTGCTACTCCCAGGGACTGTCATTTCACTCTGGCGGATGTCATTCCAGTCCCAGATCTAAGGCCTAGTGCAGAAAGGACCTTACAGTACTTCCCTTCAGTGGTCAGCCCGGTTTCAGCCTGCTGTTGCCCCAGGTTATTTGGACATTGTTTTGCCCTGGACTTAAATTGCCTCGACTTGAACACTGAGGAAATCTGGAGTGGCCGCTAAATGCGGAAAGGACCACAGCATGTTTACAAGTACCTATAAAACAAATTATCAGTATAATTAGTTTCGAAAGCATCAGATGGTGACTGGAAGGCCTCCCTTCCATGCTCTCCAAAGCAGATGATTGGTGTATTCAGAGCAGAGATCTGATAATCTGTTTGGCTGGCGGCTACAGGCAAATTCCCGCTCAAGTCCACCCTGATGTTAGACATAGGGATTCAAATAGAGGACCTATAAGCCTAGCACCATTTTGCACATTCCGATTCAAAAGGGGGATTGTGCATAGAAACTTGTTTTCGTGCATTCATAACTTTCTGGCTTGCAGCCAGTATGTGTTATGACAGGAAATGGCTGGGTGAGAGAAGCTGACATTCTTCTTACTTAGTTTTGCCAAAGTATAATGACCTCAGCTGTTTACTTGTTGAATTGCCCTAGAGGGGATTTTGCTCCCCGTGTTGGATGGGGTTCGACTTTCTCTGATGGACACCATGAAGAAGTCCTGTTGGACCTAGCTTTATTATTAAACAGGTGACTGCAGTGGCCAAGAATGGTTTTTACCCGCTATATCAGTCCACAAGCTTTCCCCCTACCTGGAGACTGCGGATGTGGAGGCCGATCCACTGAATAGTAATCCTGAGGTTCAACTATTGCAACTTGTTACATGTGTGACTGCCCTTGAAGATGATTCAGAAACTGCAATTAGTTCAAACTACAGCATCCTACTTTCTTGTCAGGGACTGGCTGCAGGGATCAAATTATGCCTCTTTTACTGTCATTATATTGGTTCTCTGCTGGTTTCCAAGGCTATTGAAGTTTGTGGCATTTACCTTTAAAGCCCTTCATCACCTGGGCCCCCCATACCTCAGGGTCCATCTCTGCTGGTCTCCACCCATGTGGCAGCTCCATTCAGCACAACAGTGCTTTCTACTGGTTCCCACACCTGCGGGATTAACTACCTGGTTAATTAACTGCCTGTTTACAGGCTTTTCAGTTGTTTTGGTGCTGTAGAACAGTCTTCCAGAGGACACTGGAAGACCTACATCTGTTCCACAATTTCACAGGGGATGTAACAGCGAACTTTTTAGATGGGCTTTTGGTTCACAGCATGAGTGATTTTTAACAGTCTGGCTTCGAAGGAAAATTGCTTGGACTTTTTAATATTTGTAATAGCTGGCTATTTAAATGGTTGGTCTTAGATGTTTCACAATATATTTGTTATATTGCTATTATCAGCACTTGGTCCCAGTTTTCTAAGATAAAGATAGATTTATAAATATTTTCTTTAATTAATTGTTTCCTGTTTTCTACTCACACATACATTTTCCTGTATCCTAGGATATTTTATAGTTAGTCACTGTAAAATTACATCAGTTTGAGAAAGGAGATTGTTTTAGAACAAACTTTCTCGTATGTTTAAGAGAGTATTGCATTACCAACTGAAAAATATTTGAAAATCCATTTGTTTTGTTAATTTGTTACACACAACAGTTTTAACTTGTATAAACCACAATGACTAAATGGAACTTCCTTGTTCAGAGGCAGTAACCCTCTGAATACCAGACCTGCAGGCAAAAGCATTGGGAGGCTATGGCCTCTGTCTTCCTTGTAGGTCTTCTACAGCACCCCAGAGGCCACTGTGGGAAACAGGATGTTAGACTAGGTGGACCATTTGTCTGATCCAGCATGGTTCCTCTCATGTTCACTGAGTGAATAGAATATTCACAGAGATAGATTTTCAGAATCATACACAGCTTAATGTTTCCTGTTACAGCTGGGATCACCCCTGAAGAGGCTGTTCTCGTAGTATTTCTGGCTAGGCTTGGAAACATAGCATGGATTTCCTTCCCAGTTTCTTTTCCAGCAGCAGGCTCCAGTGGGCTGGGTAGCTCAGAGATTAATCCAAATGTTTGCAAGCCTTCCCAAAACCAAGGTGCAGCTGGCTGTGAATTAACAAGGCCAGACATTGACTTGTTGTTGTTGTTGAAGACATCACTCCGTTCTAGCCAAATGTTCCACAGAAATGACCCCAATGTCACTGAAATTCAGAGTGGGGAGCTAAGTGGTTGGGTGGGGGATGCGCATGTTTCCTTGTTGTCAGCCTGATTGTAGGAAATGAGTTACAGGGAACTTTTCCAACAGACTTGAGTTGTGGCCAAGGATATTCAACCCCATGTTTCTCTCGCAATTGAAATGTGGGAATTGGGGGGGTGGAGGAAATTTGTGCAGGGAGGAATGGGAGGAAGAGGCTCTTAAAAATAAAACTGGAGAGTCTATAGCTCAATGACAGAGCACCTTCTCTGCAGACAGAAGGTCTCAGGTTCAATCCCAGTTTGTTTCTGGGCACAATTCAAGGTGCTGGTCTTTACCTTCAAAGCCCTATTCGGTTTGGGACCAACATACCTCAAGGGTCACCTGATAGCCCAACCACTATGGTGTCTTTGGATGCCCCGTCTTCTCAGATTAGGTGGGTGGCAAACTGGGACAGGGCCTTCTCAGTCATGGCACCAAAGCTCTGGAGCTCTCTTCCCAGAGAGATTCATCTGTCCGCTTCTATTGCCATCTTTCACCAGAGGGTGAAGATTTTTATTTGTTTGTTTCACTTGGCATTACCTCAGTGATGCCTCCTTCCTAAGCAATGGTTTAATTGATGTTTTTATGCTTTATATGTATTTTAACCCTGTTTTTAATTGTTTTAATGATGTGTGTTTGAGGCGGTTCATTTTAATGGTTTTAAAATGTGATTTTATCATGTATGTTTTAAATTGTTAGCTGCCTTGGTGGCCCTTGAAAGGGCAGAAAGGTGGGATACAAATTTTGTAAATAAATAACATTAAAATAAAATCCTTGTCATTTCTAGTTAAAGAATAAGTAGCAGAAAAGACCCTTCTATGCCTGAGACCCTAGAGAACCTCTACCAGTTACTATAGACCAGGGGTGTCGAACTCATTTGTTATGAGGGTCGGATCCGACATAAATGAGACCTTGTTGTGCCAGGCCACGTGTGTCATAAAATGTAATGCCAGGTAGTGGCGATATAAACTTTATAAACACAAACACAAAGGGTATTTTTAACTTAAAATAAAAACATGCTTAAAACATTAGCACTCTTTCAATATTTTGTTTATTTAACAGTGTCTGATAACTGAAACCTCTTGCTCTGAATTATTGCATTAAAATGTCTCTGCTGTTGCAAGCTTGAGTATGCTGTTCAGGTGTGTATCTGTCAGCTGCAAACCTACGATGATGCAGCAGCAGCAGAACTGGAAGAAGAAACAGAAGACAGCCAGTTTCACTGTGGGCCTGAGAAAAGCCCTCCAGGGGCCTGATCCGGCCCTCGGGCTGCATGTTTGACACCCCTGTTATAGACCATATTGAGCTGGAGGGATCAATGGCCTGGTTCAGAATAAGGCAGTTTCACATGCTCTGTGGGAGAAACTTGGCAGGATCTACGTGACATGCAAAAGATCTCTGGAAAAACTAGTGGCATGAGAGCATAGCAGTAAGAACCAATTGGCAGGAACAGACTGGGATATCGGTTATATCTTTTCAGTCTGTCCTGATTTCACCTTGTTGTCAGCAAGCTGCCAATGTGTTTCCCTGTACTCTGTGTATGCTCTTATGTATCACTATGCTCTGTGTGTATTCGTATGTGTCCTTTTTCCCTGAGTATGCGCTTGTTTGCTTTCACTTTCCCATGTATGCCTGTTTATACGCTTAATTGCCTAGTTGCAGGAACGTCCGTTATCTCTCAAGGCCACAGGTGGTTGCTGGTGGGTAGTAGCTTGGGTGATCTCATGGCATTATCCATGAGAAGCAGTATGTTATGATTAAGTAGGAGCGTTGCTTCCCAGGCTCAATGGCGCGCACAGGAAGTCCCGCAATTGGGCCTCAGCTTTTTGAATTTACTATAATCTATTGGGATCCATGCGTATGCCTCATTCTGAACAGTGATCCTGTTATGCACCTATTGCTTCAAATAAAGGAAAACCTTTTCTACAAGTGTGTTCTCCGTTGATGCGATGGGAATCTGACAGCGTGGTGCAATGACATAACCCAGATGTGATGCCATCACATTGCTGATGTTGGGGGGGGGGGGGGAAACCTGTTAGCATATTAGGCCACACCCATGACAGCACAGTTCATTAACATATTAGGTTACACCCCCATGCCTTCCCTTGGCTTGCCCGGGGGTGCCGCAGCTGCGGGGAGCCTGGGCAAGCCCCCCCCCCTTGAAGGGAAGGGAAGTCAGTTTAAATTGCCTTCCCTTGGCTTGCCTGGGTGCCCCGCGGCTGCAGAGAGCCCGGGCAAGCCAGCCCTTAGACAGGCCGGGGAAGGCACGGGGAGGCATTGAAATGCCTCCCCAATCCTTCCAGGGTCCCCCTTTGGCCTGCCCGCCTCAGAGTTGCCGGGGGGCCGCTCTCCAGGCCTTCCCTCTGTAGCCAGGCATGCAGAGGTTTTGGCTGTAGTAGATATGGCCAACTCTGAAGCCAGCCAGAACTCCATTCCTGTGTGTTCCTGCCCCAAAATAGCCCTGCTCTATGGGGAGGAAAAGGAGTGAATAACGCACATCAGGATCATTCATATGCATATTTATTTTGTACTCTGGTCTGTATATTTGAATACTCTTTCTCAGGGAACCTGGTGACCCAAAACAGCCTCACTGTATATATGTTTGTGATTACTTCTGCCTCCGTACCTCCAAGATTGATCTAATAGCTGTCCATACAGATGTAAATGCTCCACCTTCATAGTTTTTCCATCGATGTATTTGCCACATGCATCAGGGTCTGCCTGGCCTAGCGTTAACGTGGGAGGACAACTTCCCAGAGAGAGAGGAGTCCCCTGATGGTTCCTACTACACCTGAGGTTTCAAACACAATGGAAACTCAAGAGGGAGGCCCCATGTCCACATTATTACAGCAGGCCCTAGTTAGAAGCTTGGTAGAAGAGATAAATCAAGAATTCCCTGGGTGGATCTGTCCACCTCCAGAATCCCCACAGTCTCCTCTAGGGCCATAGGAACAAAAGAGATCCTAGGCGCAAGCAGAAACACAGATAAGGTAGAGGAGAACACAACGAGCAGCAAAGTCAATTCTGCTCAGAACAGACTGCACTCTATGTATTGGCAGGATTGGGACTTCTTCTCTGGCAACAGGAAAAGGGGAACTACCAGCTCCATACGTAGCTCCTAAGTGGAATCCTAACTTCTACTGGTTCAGCACACTGTTTGGTTTGCCGAATCAGATTCTCTAATCTGTTTCACCTGAATAAATACTGGGAAAATACCAATAAGGTATTAGTCAGGTATTTATTCAGCTTGGCTTAGCCAAATGCACATCCCTAATCCAACCTTTACCCAAACTCTGCCCCTCCCAGGCTATGCCCAACCCAGAGCTGATAACCCTAGCTAGTTGGTCCCGTCCAGTGAATAATAAAAGTGTTATTGTTTCTTTACAATTTAAGAGGCCCTCTGCAGTAATGTATTATGAGACTGGAGAAAACCAGATGCATAGCAGGGTTGATCTTGATCTAGAGCAGGAGTGGCCAAACTTGCTTCATGTAAGAGCCACATAGACTAAATGTCAGATGCTCAAGAGCCGCAAGGTGACTTTGGAGGAAGAGGTGGGTTTGGGGGAATGGCCTGAAAGTGACATCACAGGAAGGGGTAGAGTTTTGGTTCAGGGTGTTTCACCACCGGTGGAGCTTAGGAAGTGACATCACCTGACCTTTGACCTGGAAGTGACATCACATCCTTGCTAGGCGCCACCCCCAAAGTCTTTTGTCTCCACCCCAAAAGTCCCCAGGTGGTAAAAACAGAAAAATAGAAGTGGTAAAAACAGTTTACTTATTCAATAGCTGCTACTACAAGCTAATTCTCAGAGAGATGCATAAATATACCTCTGACCTGGATGGCCCAGGCTAGTCTGTTCTTTTGTAGTCAAAATGAAAAATCTTGGGCCCTGTTCATACGAGGCGTTTTGGGCCGGGAGGGGGACGGAACGGGGGCGGAGCAAACGGGTGCGATCCCACAGCAACATCTGGGAATCGTTGCCTGCCCGTCCCTGTTCCGTCCCAAACGCCGATACCTCGCAGCAAAAAAACACCACCTACCTAGGTGGTTGTATCCCTTGAAGCGGCTCAAGGCAGGCCGTGGGATCGGGTGGCGCGTTCTTGCGCCGCCGCATCTTGGCCCCCAGCCGTACTACGCAGTTCGGCAGCCTCCCCCTCCCATCGGACTCTTGCTCCCCGGCATCTGATCGTGCCGGGGAGCGATGCGCCATGGCTGAGGGGATCAATGGGATCCTGCCGCGGCGTCTCAAGTTCGGTGCAGCTCTGATTAGCCGCGTTTCAGCCGTCCCGTGTGGCAGGGACCTTGATTGAGCACACTAAGACCTTAACAGTGTTCTAATTCCTAATCAGTGTCTTTTTGGTTTAGAGGCAGAGGTGTTGAACTC
>NW_015159873.1:18926-24031 GCF_001447785.1 Gekko japonicus
GTCTTTCCCCCTCCCCCTCCCCCCTCTTTCTCTGAAGTGTGCATGCCCACAAAAGCTTACACCTGAAATAACCTAAAGCACAGGAGACTCCCCCCCCCCACCTGGAATAAAAAGTTTTTTGGTCTTAAACACAAGAGACTTCCCCCCCCACCACCAATACCTGGAATAAAAGGTTTTTGGTCTTAAACACAGGAGACTCTCTCCCCTGTACCTGGAATAAAAAGGTTTTGGTCTTAAACACAGGAGACTCCCCCCCCCCATACCTGGAATAAAAGGTTTTTGGCCTTAAACACAGGAGACTCTCTCACTCCCCCCTCCACCCGCAGTCTCTGTAGCCCAACAGGGGTAAATTTCCTTGATCAGGCTAGGGAGGCCATGGACAGCCTGGGCATGCTCCAAGCCACTGCCCCTTCCCAAAACAAGCCCCGCCACCCCAGTCTGGCTCCCAGTGGTGGCAGCAACAAGAAAGGGCAGCACACCAGCTCCCAGCTCTGTCCTGGCCTGACTGAGGGCTGCTGGGGGTGGGATTTAGCTGCCCTGGCTGCCCGTCCACCCGACTCAAAGCTAATAGCACCCATTCTGAGTAGAAAGCAGTGGGGGGGGGGCAAGCCTTGCAAGCCATAGAAGAGGCCTCCAAGAGCTGCATGTGGCTCGTGAGCTGCGGTTTGGCCACCCCTGTTCTAGAGAGAAGAAAAAATGGACTACTGCTCTAGCAGCATGCCAATTGCCTGCTTAGAAAGGGATGTTTAGTGAATGAGGCAAGTTGAAGAAGATGCCCCCAGTATGTACCCACTGTCACTGTCCTTTTATTAGCAGTTACTGTACTGTAGGAAACTAATATGGTTAACTGGAGAGGATGCAAATTTGATACATATTCTGATTCTGTCCCCATGACTGGTCTATAAACAAAACAGTCAAAACAATTTTGAAACTGCAAATTGGTTTCTAAAGTGAAAATGTAAGTGAGGCAGTGAAGGGAAAGAAGTTAATTTAAGGGAGAAATTATAAATGCAATGAAGCATGGTAAGCAGGGAAGCTGGATGAAATGCTATTATGCACCATGAGTGAAACCATGAGGCATTATGTCTTCACAAGTCTAGGAACAGTTTATGTCACAAGTTCCCCTTTGCAAAGTCAGCACATGTGTTTGTGTGTGTGTGTGTAAACTAGACATAAAGTGTTTGTAATTAAGAGGCAAAGGCTATTTCTTCCCACATTTACTGAGCCCAATCAGTCAAGGCCATAAACTGCTCACAGGTGACAAGAAAAATAAGCAACCTGCCTCTTTTAATGGCTGCCGAAGGAGCCAGGGTTGCTGACAGAGATGGCGGCTTGTGTTACAGTTTTGCAGAGTTGGGGGATCAGCAGTTGGTGACAGTTAGACCCTGACACCCCATTCTTGCCATCATCTTCCCCCAGATGGTAGAGATGAGGCAGATGCTGACAAGCTATTCCCTGTGTAATATTCCTCAGGATGCACTAATTGTGGGAAAAGAGCAAAGACTCCATTTTGTCTTTCATACAGAGAAAAACTAGCCCATCTGGACTGGCAAAGGGACTTTGCAAATCTGTTTCTCATCAAATTGCACAAGGTGTTTGGCATACAAAAACGGGCACAATGATGACATGGAGAGGCTAGACAGTCTGCCCTCCAGCCAAAGAACCATGAGGAGTATTAAACATGTGTAGCATCTCTATGTGTGAGAGTATCTCTGTCTCACCAGCAACACTAGAAAGTCAACTCTTCTGTAGCTACAGCACTGTGGGGAGGGGGAAACCTGTTGAGTTACACTAGTAATGATTCTAGTAATAACATTAAGTATTAGGGATGGGCACAAACTGGTTCACAAGCCAAAAGTCAGCATGAACTTGGCTCAGTTCTTAGCCTCCAAACCAACATTCAAAGAAGGCACCTTCCCTGAACATTTACTGGACTTTTGCCTGGTTTGGCTGTTTGGGCCGTTTCAGCCTAACAGCAGATGGGTGCAGTGGGGAATAATCCACCGGCACTTAGATGTTTCATGTGCAAACACCAGCCACATGTGGAATCCCATACAAAAAAAAAATTGCTAGCACACCCAGAATCGTGTTGTAACTGGGCTTCCCACACTCAACTAGAAGAGTTAGACAATACATTCCTGGACTCTTGAAAATCCAGGTAGGATGATGATTTGAGCCCTTGATCACCTGAGCTTACCACAATAGGACTTAAGTGTGTAAATTACCCTGCAACAAAAATATCAATCATCTGTTTATATAACTTGCCCCAGAATTTTACAAAATCAAAACAGCAATCCTGTGACTGTTACTAGGGAGTAAATCTCATTTAACATCATGGGGCATATTTTTGAGTAAACATACATAGACTCGACTAATAATAAACCAACAATAATGCAACATGCCTGAACAAACAGAATTTTAAAGCCAGTATAATAAAAATAATACAGATCAGTTTAAGGAAACAGAGGGATGTAGCAATAGCAGGAGTAAAGACATCATGTAGAGAACCCTTCAGCCACCCAGGGATGAAACGGATATGACAATAAAAGTGTTTTCCTGTGCAAGTGCCCACATGCTCCCCACCATATACAGGCACATTTACCACATGAACTGGCCCATTTGTGTGTGCCATTAGCACTCTGTGGCACATTTGCCCACAGTAAGTGCATTTATACACATAATACATATTGGAATGCTTACATGGCACATGACCCACTGCCACATCTGTTTCAGCCCGTATTCTGAAAGACAGAGCTAAGCAGACAGAGGGAGTAATCCTAATCAGAACTACTCAGATATAAGGCCCATTTTATTCAGTACATCGTATTCTCAAGAAAGTGTCTCTAGGATTGCAGTGCGTGTCTTCTTTTTGTTCCTCACACAGAGAGGTTTAGTGTGTGGCAGCCTGTTCAGGGCATAAAGAAAACTGGTTCCTTGTTCTGTGCTGTAAAATAAAATCTTTGGTTCAGGTTATAAAGAGGCCTACAGGAATTTTCCCAGAGATGGTTAGAGACGGCTTAGAAGTAGATAGCACGGTGACCTTGCCAGAGCTAAATCATTTTCAGCTGAGGGTAGTACCAACCCCCCTTGGAGCTCCCAATTAGCACATTCCAAGCAATTGAGCTATAGACACCTGTGTGGGGGCAGGGACAGGCCTAGCTGCAGTATGGTTTCATTTCTCTCCCACTCTGTCTTGTCCATTGTCCAACTCAGAGAGTTACATCACCTCTTGGGTATCTCATTGGTCCAATGGCTGAGGACCAGTCTGAGACCCTTTTTCTATAAATCTAGTTAGCCCTTACACTATGGCTAGTGGAGTTTGGTGACTACTTGACAAGGCATTATGTCAGTGTCCCAACCGTTCCTAGAATGGCATCCCACTTTATTCCTGCCTGGACTGGCTAAAGTTGTGAACATCTTGAGGAATTTCAGACAGACGATATAATCCAGAAGAGGAACGGTTCCCAAATGGTTTCTGGTCTGTCATTTCAGACAGAACCGTTTTAGAACCGGTTCCCTACCAGAATATATTTGTAATTTCAGACACAAATGCTTCTGTCCCATTTAGGAAACAGGGCTGAAGCGTTCTACCTGTCAACCGCTCCCAAGTAGTCTTCAGTTTCCTCTCCCGGTTCCGATGCGCTTTTTCCAGCCGTTTTTCGCCCGCGCGGGCGATCTCCGGCTTTTCTTTTTGGAACATTTGTTTTATAGCGCTATAGCACTATAACGCTATAATGAAACAGCATTATATCAACCCCATTGAAATGCCCGGAGTGTTTTGTTATAGTGCTATAGCACTATAGCGCTCTAAAGTGAATGTTTAAAAAAAAAGCCGGAGATCGCCCACACGGGCGAAAAATGGCGGGGGGGAAAGCGGTGCAGTCTGAAATGGTAAACCGCTTCAGATCCAGCTCTTTACCGGAAGGGGAAAGCCATGTGTGAAATGGCAGCCCTATACCGGTTTACTCCATGACGGATCAAAAACGTCTTTTATTCCTTCACTGTCTAGTCTTGTTTTAAATATTTTTGCACCTTAAATAAATACTTATATTTTTACTCTGTCATGGTTTTTGCCTTCAATAACCTCAAAGCCTTAAATCCAGGGCCTTGGCTCTTGACC
Organism: Gekko japonicus; assembly: GCF_001447785.1. Taxonomy (NCBI): domain Eukaryota; kingdom Metazoa; phylum Chordata; class Lepidosauria; order Squamata; family Gekkonidae; genus Gekko; species Gekko japonicus. Next base: position 23,047 of record NW_015159873.1, read on the forward strand.
ACCTACCAGCTAACTGTTTTGTCTTGGAAACTCAGACTGCAGTCCCACTCTGCAGGGCTGACTTTTCTTGTTAGGTTCCATGAGAAGCCGGGAGGCTTGGTCTTTCTCTCCTGGGCTGTTGAGATTGAAAGACCTGGTGGCAACCTACCAAGACTAGGGTGAGTTTTAGACTCTCTCTGGTGCTTTGTAACTTTGTTCTGCAATGCACTCCCCTTGCACCAAAGGTCCTTACCCAGGGTTGGGACAGGGACTTTTGACACAGGGCTTTCCCCGTTGGTTGCTCTGATGCTCTGGAACAGGTAGGAACTCTCCCCTCTTCACCTACATTTAGGATGGTCTGTAAGTCAGTACAACATCCAAGGTCCCTTCACTGATTTTATTGCCTTTGTGTGGATTGTAGATTTGGATGGAGGTTTTTGTTTTTTTTCATAATGGGATGACCCGGATTGTGGTTTTATTGTTTCTAATACTGGTACACATATAGTACACTTTTGTAAACTGCCATGGACCCTCCACATGGAAAAAGGCTATCTATAATTTTTTTTAAATGTTAGTATGGATTTTTTAAAAAAAATCTGCTAGCATCCTTACAAGGAATGACTCTGAAACCATGTTAGACAAATTGCTTTATTTACAGCAATTGGCAATTTATAAATGGGTTCTTGCCAATTTATACCAAGGTCCTGATCCCACCAAGGGTTACCAGTAAAGGATTCGAGGCTGTTGTGGTTAAAATAGATGTCTTTTGCTTAAATGATGCACTCACACATTCAATCAAGTTCCTAAGAATTACAGTAGGAAATAAGCACAGTTGCATTAGCAGGTAGTGGTGATGACGGGCGATACTTATCTGTCTTGCAGCTTGGTTGTTCCAAGGAAGAATGGAGGGGAAGAAATGGAAACAAAGGGAATTCACACACGACCAGAACCAGCCGGAACACGTGGGCAGTAGAGGCAAGGGTTGGGGATAGCAAGTGGGACTCTA
>NW_015159873.1:24485-24586 GCF_001447785.1 Gekko japonicus
TCACCAGGCTGGGAAACTGTGTTACTGAAACCTTATTTACATGTAAGGTATGTGCAGGCACCCTCTATGTGTGGCATCACAACAGGTGACCTAAACTGTAC
>NW_015159873.1:25344-41248 GCF_001447785.1 Gekko japonicus
CAGATCTACAGGTCTGGCCCTCCCCTTAGTATTGCCAGCCTACAGGCAGCACCTGGAGATCTCCAAGATCAGTTCTCCTGGAGAAAATGGCTGCTTTGGGCAATGGACTCTATGTAATTATACCCTGCTGAGGTCCCTCCAAACCCCAATCCCTGCCTTCTCCAAGCTCTACCCCTCAAAATCTACAGGTATTTTCCAACCCAGAGTTGGTAACCCTGTAACTGGCTATGGAACTGCTTTCCAGACCCTTGGAACCCAGAAGATATGGCATAGGAGGAGGTGCTTTTCTACCTTAGCTGCCACTGCATAACCCCAAATCAACATAAGTCAGGGGTGGAGGGAACCATACCTGTTACCATGAGGCTGTCCTTGGGGCAGCAAAAGGACTTGAGATAGCCCTGCCTTATAGCTAAGCAGAAGGAAATAAACATGGCTTGCCTCCCTCTATTTTCCCCTTCCCTCTGCTGCCCCACCAGCCACAGTCGGGACACTCACCTGGAGCTTCCTTCTAGAGCTCGTATTTCTTTCCACAACAGGCCTTACTCCTAGTTATCTAATAAGTACTGAAATACCACTTAACGCTTCAGCGCATCTTACTTGAGTATGGAATCTCTCAACAGTATTATTTAATCATGCATTATGTTTAAAAGTACTAAAACGTTTAATGTTTTTAGCCACACTACTTACTTAGACTTGTTAATTGATGATATTTGAAGCTCTAGGCAAATATATTTGGAATCACATGTCAAATATAGTTCTGACTCCAAGACTCCATGAAAGCACATCTCTCACTTCACATACACAAGCCAAACTAGAAGCACCTTTCTTGACTTAAAAACAAGTGCTTATATACGAGATGGCACCATAAGGGTGACTCGGTGAAGAGACTATGACAGCAGCGGCCAGTGATGTTGCCTTCAATATTACCTTTCTCATGCTGAAGTATAAGGAGAAAAGAGATCTTGAAGAAAAAAGCTTCTCAGTGCCACCTTGTGGGGAGATGACTTTTTCCCTTATACAATAAAGATCCCTCATTTCTTGGATTTTGTTTAAGGGCTGACAAACAAAGAGTAGATGTCTGCCTATGGTACAACTCCATAATGGCTATGATCTTCTAGATTTTCACCACACCATTCAATCATGCACTCATCCACTTAAAACATTTATATTCTGCCTTTCTACCAAAGGAACTGAAGTTACTCACAATGCTATGATTTTAAAATAATACAAAGAGACAAAATAAGCTATAGTTAACCAGCACTAAAATCCTTAACACAGCAGCTAAAACAATTAAAATCTAGCCATCAGATGAGCAAGAGGAAAAGTATTAGCTAACCCCACGATAAATAAAACCAGTTGAAAAACCAAACACAAGCACATCATCACTGTAAACTTCAGACAACTCAGATAATAAAACTTCAGTTTAAAGGGAGTCAGGCCTAAAGCCCATAAATCTTTGAAGGAGCAACCCATAAAAATGCTCTTGGTTGTGTGTTTTTTTAAAGTCCTAGTCAGGCATCAGAATATTTGAAAATTCAGTGTCAGGCAGCCTCTGTGAGGAAAGAATTTCACAATCCAAGTGACACAACAGAAAATTCTTGTCTCTGGTGCCTTCACAATGAGCTTTGGTAGGGTTGTTAACTCTGGCTTGGGAAATTCCTGGAGCATGCATGGCAGAAGATCCCAGAAAGGACCTAGGAGCCCCCCCCCCCTCCGGTCAGCTGCCAGTTAGGACCTGGCAACCCTAGACCTCAGCAGGGTATAGTGCAGGGGTCATTTCCTACAGGAGCGCACAGGAGCGGAGCTCCGGCAGTAAAGAGCTCAGGGGGCAGGCACATGCAACAAGTCCCACCCCCTGCTCCCAGCAGCCCTCAGTCAGAGCAAGAAGCAGCCAGGCATGTTGCAGACCCCCCCCCGTGATGTCAGGGGCATGGCATATGCAAATAAGTTATGCTAATGAGTTATGCTAATGAGCTCCTGCATCTCTTTTTCTACGAAATTACTCCTGGTATGGTGCTATAGAGTTCAGCCTCCAAAGCTGCCATTTTTTTCCAAGGGAACTGATCTATGGAGATCAGTTGTAATTCTGGGTGATCTCAAGGTCTTACCAGGTGTGCAGGTTGATACAGGAGATGAGAGCTCTTCAAGTACTCCCCCCTCTAAGATCATGTTGCGCTTTTTACTACCGGTACTTTTTGATTGTGCTGGAAAGCAAACCAAGAGCCAACGAAGCACTTTCAAAAGCAGTTTTCTGCTACTGTCATAACACAAAACTATTCCTGGTATTATGCCCACCCAGGGCCAGTTTCTCCACTCACTATACAGAGCCTTAGTTCAGAAAATATAGAATCAATTAAACTCTCACAAACAATAATTGCTCATGGGAACATGTTCTATCCATATAGGCTACCTAAGAGAGGAGGTGGTTTGCTTGAGATTTACTTCTCTGTGATTAAATCCATTGCAAAAAGTCACCATCTCTGACACTACCCTGTAGTTATTCACAAGCTTGGAAAATTTTACTCTGTCTGAACTAAGTCCAAAGTAGCTAATGGTGCTTGTGGCAAAAAGTCCAAATGACACCCCCCCCCCAAATGGTAAAAAGATAATGCAGTGCATAGTTGACTCTTTTCTGGCTTTAAATGAAATCCCATAATCTGCTCCTGAAAAAGACCACTTCATTCTGCCATGTTTTATCTTGTGCTCAAATAAAATCTGGAAGCTTTTAAGCAGGGCCTTCTCCACAATTGCACCCATGATCAGGAGCGGATGAAGGCTCACTGGTGCCCTAAGCACTGGCCAATCTTGGTACCCCCCTCCTTTCCACACTACTACCCTGTAGTTATTCACAAGCATTCAGCTGGCTTGGAAAATTTTACTCTGTCTGAACTAAGTCCAAAGTAGGTAATGGTGCTTGCGACAAAAAGTCCAAATGGCACCCACGCCCCCCCTAATGGTAAAAAGATACTGCAGCGCATTTAAATGAAATCCCGTCATCTGCTTCTGAAAAAGACCACTTCATTCTGCCACGTTTTATCTTGTGCTCAAATAAAATCTGGAAGCCTTTAAGCAGGGCCTTCTCCACAATTGAACCCATGATCAGGGGCGGATGAAGGCTCACTGGTGCCCTCAGCACTGGCCAATCTTGGTGCCCCCCTCTTTTCCACACTGACCCAGTCTATTTTAGTTGTTGACCGGTCTGACCAGATATACAATGCAGGTTGCAGCAATACAAAAATAACACAATATACTGTACAAACTTAAGCTTTTCACCCTTTCCCCAACTTTGTGATGCCCCCTTTGGCCCTGGTGCCCTAAGCACGTGCTTAGTCTGCTTAATGGTTAATCTCCCCCTGCCCATGATGTAGGAATCATTACCAAGGGGAGTTTGCCTCTTCAGCTCTCTGATGGCTTTCTACTGGCAACTTTTATGTCAGAGGCTTAAATAGCTTTTTTTAAAAAAACTTTAGAGCAGTTGTATTGAATGGCTGTTATTATATGGGGTTTTACACTGCCATTGTTGAGGGTGCTTAATGTTTGTTGCTTTCGCACTTTTCATTTGACTTTAGACTGATTGTTTTAATTTCCGTTAAGTGTTTTGCAAAAGAGGCAACTCATACATATTAGAGATAAAATGAATAATGTTATGATACCATTAACCACCTACATAGTTGGTGCAATTATGGTTCGGTGGATTGCAGTCAAAAAGTGATCTATGTAGCCCAGTGTTCTGTTTCTAACCATGGCCACTGCCTGGTTTCTTCTGAGGTAATACTGAGCAATGTCAACATGTAGACACTTCATAAACTATGTCAGGATTATGTTTTATGCAGGTTTGGTCCAGATTACAAAGGTACCTCAGAGTACAAATGATGTCTATTACAGATAGTTGGGGACTATAGTAAGCCATTTTTCGTGTGCCTCAGAGCAAGGTGTGATGACAAAAATTCCCAAGACAAATTTCCGAGGTGTGCTACATGACCTCTGGGGTTCTGGCCCAAATCCCATCTACATAATTAAATTTTGCATTTTTTCTTAAATTCCCCCCTGAAAGATATAGCAACCTTAATTTCCTGTCCTGCACTCCGGTGCAGAATGGCCTGCCATTTTTCCACTACACACAACTACTGTGGGCCACCCCAGAGAGAGAGCTCTTTTCAGAGGCTGGTCAATGAGAAGTCTGTGTTTGCTCTGTATAGCACTTATGAGTAAATGCACTAAGCATGCAATAGGGATTATTTTGTCTGCATCGTTCTGCAGTTATTTAGGTTTCCTGGTGAGCTTCCAGCACACCTCTTGTATTTTCAAATATGTATTATGACGAACAATAACTGAACGTCTCCAAACTGCAAAGTCTGGTGTAAAAAACTGTAGATCGTATGACAAAGGGGTTAATGACACGAGTGGAAAGTATTCTTTTTGCAACCTTGGCATGTCTGTAAACTGGTGGTTGTTAGTTTTACAGAGAATGGAAATAGGATTTTCTTTATGACTTTCACAGGAAATCCCATCATGGCATAATTGTAGAAGTAGAGGGTTGAGTGTAATGAAGAACATATGCCCCATTAAAAATGCACACACAGTTATTAGCCCCTTTGAGGCCCAAAAAAGTGTGTGTGTTGAGGGGGTGTGTGTGCCATGGGCTGGAAATCGTAGATTTTAATTTCAAATTCGAAATCATGAAGCTTTATCAGAAATGTAACACTGGGTGCATTCAGATGAGCAGCGAATCCCGTCATTATGCCGATCTTTGAAATCCCGATCTTTTTAATCCATCGTAGTACGATCAGACATCCCCCTGGTGCATCGCCTTACCGCGCGCTGCCTCTGTTGTGGATTGTCTAGATGGTGTCCACAGCGCATCCTTGTTGAAGGAGGCACGCGGTGGTGTTTTTTTAAAAAAACAACAAACCTTTTTGTGCATGCGCATAGACATGACAGCACGTCCTTGTTGATCTGCGCATGTGTAGAGATTTTTTAAAATGGTGCCCGCTCGGGATGGTCTGATGTCAGACCACCCCAATGGGAGGATTGCGTGCTGGTGGGACAATCAGATGGGTGAAAGTCTGCAGTTGTCCTGCAGGTAACCGAAAACCCCAGATTTAAAGTGCTATCTTTTAAGTACGGCTCCGAAGCACGGCAAAATGGAATGCCCACAGAAGAGGGACATTTCCCAGATGTTTATGTCTGGATGTTACCTTTAGATCTGTGAGGCAATCGTGCCTTGTGCGGATCTAAAGAGCCATCTGATCGGACTCAACAGAAAGCAGTGTAGCTACAGATTCCTGGTCACACATATAAGGAGGCCTATCACATTTTCTCAAAACAGATAAGATATGCAGTGTAGGGTTTGGCTTCAAAAGACTCAACAATATTGGTCCCTGCTAAGAGAATGTCTCTGCCCTTAACTTCCTTCACAAGCTCTGACACTTTGGTCAGCAGTTGGTTTTTCTGGAAGATTACTGAAAGGAAAAAAATGAGAGGTGGTGGGCCAGTGGCTAAATCCCCAGCCCTATGAAGAAGTTTTGATCCCATAAATGCCACTTTATCCACTATAGTTTAGCCTCTAGGTCGGTAACAAGAGGTTCAGCTGGCAGCCTTTGGGAGTTATTGAACTTGGCCCAGGGACCCCCCAACCTGGCTACATGGAAATGATGGGTTTTGAGGAGGGATTTGAAGTGAGAAATAGAGGTGAAACTATACTGATATCCACTTCAAGCTCTGGAAATGGTACAAATCAGTCAGTGACATAAACAGTAATAAATTACATATTGGGTGTTGTAAATAAGAATAGGGAGACTGACCAGTTATGAAGGTGCACAGAGAGTTTATATAGTTATAAAGGTGAATATATACAGAGATATTTACAGGCTATCGTACAGCATGTCGTGCCTTAGTCTATGAGAACTAAGTCCCCTCCAGTTTACTAAGCTGATAGCTATTATGCTAAACCCCAGCCAATCTCTAACAAGGTGATGTAATCACTAGCTCTAATAAGCCCTGAAAACACCTGGCTGTAATTACATGATCACTAGCATGACAGCTAGGTCTGACAAACAGATCAAACTGATCTATAGTAACTGCTTGCTACCTCTATCACTCTGACATATATCTCAATATTACAGACATAATAAGCCATTGTTAAAAGATTGCCAAGCCACTAGAGTAGTGGTATCAAAAGGTCTAGATCACAGGGGAACAGGCACCAGACACTGTAGAGCAAGGACTTTATGGATCAGAGGAAACATAAGAGTCATCCCATACATATCACAGGCTAGTGTCCAGAGCAGGGACCGGGATTCAATAGTATTGGCAAGGACAGTTCATTTGTTCAGCCAAGTTCAGCCAAACAACATGCTTCTCCCCCCAGCTGACTTTGGGGGCAGGGAAAGAAAACACAGTTCCTTCCTTCTTTCAAAGAATCCTATTCATCATACTGTCTATAAATCCAAATGATAAATTGGATCTCTAAGAATCAAGGTTGGATTCCTGGATCTCTCAAAGTCAAACTGGATCCAAAAGCGTACCTAAGGCAAATGTAAGTCAAATGGGGTCCCCCTGTAATCCTACCTTTCTTGGATACATTTTGAAAATTACTCAGACTGGAGATTAGTGCTCCAAATAAATGACACTGATTATAAATCAAGAGTAGCATTACCTTCTTTGATGATGTCACCACTGTGATGCCTAAGTGTAACTGCTCCTTTACCTTTACATTTTTGTTACTCTTCAGAAGAGGTTAGTAAAGGTAAAAGTTTCCCTTGCTCGAAAGCCAGTCGAATCCGACTCTAAGGTTGCGGTGCTCATCTCCATTTCCAAGCCGAAGAGCCAGCGCTGTCCGAAGACGTTTCCGTGGTCATGTGGCCATGACTAAACACCAAGGTGCACGGAACGCTGTTAACAACTAGATAATTTTGTAAATGGAGGAACTGTCGTCAGGGTTTTGTTGTTGTTAAGCACAAACCCTTTGCCTGTCCATTTAAAAATGTCAACCTTGCTAAATTGCTATCTTGTTAGTTTGGAGATAACTATAATTTGACAAACAAAATCCAGTTTTACACATAATGGCAGAGGGTGATTCTGTGGCTGCTGACATGCAGGATGTAAGGCTGATCTTTGCTTGTCAAGACTGAAAGTGTTGTTGTTCCTTTGTTTATTACCTGAAGTGAAAACCTATTTTTAGGGAACCAGTGTAAGTTAGCCTATCTAGGGCCCTGGTCACATGGAGAATTTGCCATTGTCCATTCTAGGATCCCAGACAACGATTGTTTTGTGGACGCAAGCTCAACCCGATCCCAGGGCTAGTTTAGGGTTGACTCATCCTTAGTACACAACACACAGGATTATGCAAAAAAGACAGTAACTGACTGCAGGCCACTAATGCAACGGAGAGGCATACAGAGCACAAACTCTAACACACAGCAGAAAGAGAAACAACAAGAGACAACATTAAATAAACCCTAAACACTAGAGAATGCTCCACAGCTCCCCCTAGGGTACAAGAGGACTAAACAACTCTTTCAGCATTATTTAAAGCAACCGACTCTTAAAGGGCTGTTGCTTCTCCAACAAGGGAATTGTATGTAAATAAAAACAAAGTAGGACAAAAGCCAACCTCTGGTGCCCAAGAGGGTTTGCTTTGAGTGTATACAGAATGTTTAGCATTGTAGTTTGACTACATCGTGTCTCAGAAGACAGATGTGTAAGGAAGAACAAAAAGAAGGATGAAGAAACTTGCCCAGATTTACACAACCAATCACTCATTTATCACTTATCGGAATAGCTTTCCTTTAAAATTTGTGTTGGGAATCCAAATTGTGTGGGTATCTCTACTGTCATTATGCTAGAACGGAGTGAGAAGAACAGAGCGAGAAGCTCACTGGAGGAGTTATTACTTGTATTACTTGAGGTAAACTGAGGGCTTATTGGTAGAGAAAACCAATTTCCCGTACATTGTATGTTATCTATTGCAGAGCTGGCTCAGAGAAGCAACTGGTGATGATAATTCATGCTACATCAATGCTAAATCCTTCCCTGGGTTTAAAGAAGGATCATAAATAACGTTCCCTCTAAGCTGTCAAACGTTGTGAGCAGAAATTGTACCTTATTTATTTATTTATTATTTGTATTTATACCCTGCCTTGCCTGACAAGTAGGCTTGTGAGCAGAACAATCGACCAGCCTTAAAGTTGTGAGTGGGCCTACAATCTGCAATGTATTTCTTAATTTCGGTTCGCAAACATACCAAACATACAAACATGAAGTATAAACAACTACCTTTATTACCAATCATACATGTACAACTTACTTATATGTGCTTTTAATATTTCATTTGACTACTGCATACATTAGGGTTTTTTTTAGATTACTACCATAACCTTGTAAAAAGCTCAGAATCCGGCCGGGCAGTCTTGCAGACTTTAAAAAGAGAAGGAGAGAGGAGAGAGTGGTGGGATTTAGGGTTGCCAAGTCCCCCCAGGGGGGCGGGGATTCCCCCGCCGAAAGTAGGGTTGCCAAATGAATCTTAATATTTCTTAATTTCGGTTCACAAACATACCAAACATACAAACATGAAATAAAAATGACTACTTTTATTACCAATCATACGTTTACAACTTACTTTTATGTGCTTTTAATATTTCATTTGACTATTGCATACATTAGTTTTTTTTAGATTACTACCATAACCTTGTAAAAAGCTTAGAATCCGGCCGGGCAGTCTTGCAGACTTTAAAAAGAGAAAGAGAGAGGAGAGAGTGGTGGGATTTAGGGCTGCCAAGTCCCCCCAGGGGGGCGGGGATTCCCCCGCTGAAAGGGCTCCCAATCCACCGGTCCCGATCCGGCCAACGGGGAGAACCCCACCCCCGAAGTGGCCAGATTAGGCCGACGTGCCCAGTGCGATGACGTCACCTAGAAGTGACATCATAACGCTGGGCATGTCGCTGGGTGATGCTCTAGCAATCACCCTGAAACCTCTATGGTACCACAGAGTTTTTAGGGCGATTGCTAGAGCGTCACCCTGCGACGCGCCCAGAGTGATTACTTCACTTATGGACAATGTTATTGGGGCGTGCATGCGCTTTGCACGTGCATGAAACTCCCAGACCAGGACCGGGTCCCCCCCACTATACCAGGTAAGAGATTCCCTAAATGAAGCACATGTTTATGAAAACCATAGTAATAGAAGGGCAGATGAGAACCAATTTTGGAGAGAGAGGGAAACTCATTGTGGCCAAGGATGGCAAAACTGCAGGTTGCTTGGTGTGGCAGGCAACAGAGGGCAATTAAACTGAGCTGGGTGATTCCAGAAATGACCCCATTACAAAGCTGCTGCCAGCTGCTATCCACATCCAGGGAAGGGTGGGCTGACAAATATCCAGGGCAGGACCATTCAAAAACCAAAAGGTGTGAAAATAAAAGCATGAGCTAGCCTGATCTGTCTGAGTTTCTGCACGCCTCCATGGGGGGAGGGGCAACAACAGGAGACCTGGCATCTTTGTTTGGAAGGGAGGCTGGGGGGTGGACAGTAGGGGTAGGAATCTAAGCCGACAGATCCCTGAAAAATATATCTATCATTTGAAGGAGCCACAAGAAAGCCAAATCCCCTTCCCTCCATCCTCCTTCACCAGTTTAGGATTGCCATAGCAACCCTTTTGTTCCCATTGTGCAGACAAAGAATACTGAGGCCAAGAAGGAAGACCATTGCAGATGAACTTGAGCAGGCCCTGATTTTGAAGAAAAAAGGAGAGATGTGGGGTTCACCCCTGCATGGAAATTCCATCCCCTGACCCCCAGCCCCTCCCCACCAACCTCACATTCATGCATGGCGATTACTCACAAAAAAGGCATGGGGCCATTCTGCTTTCCCATAATTTTATTTATTTATTTATTTATTACATTGGATTTGCTAGGCTGACCTTTCTTACAAGTAGGGCTCAGGGCAGTTTAAAAAGGTAAAGGTTCCCTTGCTCGAAAGCCAATCGAATCCGACTCTAGGGTTGCTGTGCTCATCTCCGTTTCAAAGCTGAATAGCCAGCACTGTCCGAAGATGTTTCCGAGGTCATGTGGCCGGCATGACTAAACACCAAGGCGCACGGAACGCTGTTACCTTCCCACCGAAGTGGTCCCTATTTATCTACTTGCAATTTCTTGCTTTCAAACTGCTAGGTTGGCAGGAGCTGGAACTAGAGATGGGGCTCACTCCATCATGCGGCACCCAGGTCTTGAACTGCTGAACTACTGACCTTCCACAGCCTGCAATTCAGCGTCTTAACCACTTGAGCCACCACAGCTCCAGTTTACAACATGATATATAATTTCTCAGATTAAAATCTAAATTAACACAACCAATAAACATCAGTAGGTAAGAATAATGTACGGAGGAAGCTGCCGGAGGAAGCTGCCGGAGGAAGCTGCCCAGAAAGACCGGCTCCAGAAGGGCACCATAAGGGCGCCGACACCCGAAGCCGCTGGAGGAAGCTGGATACCAACAAGCCCTGGGTGCTGGTAGGCAGACACTACCCTATAGACAAATGTGGCCCTAGTTAGGTGAATTGGAATTTGGAAACCATATGTAAACCGCTCAGAGACCTGTCAAGGATTAGAGCGGTATATAAGTCGAATGTATAAATAAATAAATAAAATAAATATATTCTTACCTACTATTCCATCTTCGTTATTACTACATCATTGCACCCCCCACCACCATCCCTGTGGGTACCATCGGGGTGTGAGACGACCCTGGATTGAGAAGGGATGACAGTGCTACTGGAACATACATTGATTTGGGATGAACTCCCTCTTGGGATAAAGGATTGACGTGATATCTAGAGCACCAATATTTTATTTGATTGTATTATATTGTTTTATCCTGTTTTTATCTGTTTTAATGTTGGCATTCATGCCATCTTGTTAGCCGCCCTGAGCCTTCGTGGAGGGCGGGGTATAGATCTAAAAAATAAATAATAAATAAATAAATATACATATACAGGATGGCGGGATAAAATTCAGCTCCCCAGCCTCCCTGGGGGCAGGGGTTATGAGGGATGGGGGGAAGTGTATGAGAGTGCCAGAGAGTGCCCTGTTCCAACCGAAGGCCTGGTGGAATATCTCTGCCTTACATGCTCTGAGGAAAGGTAATAACTCCTTCAGGACACCGATGTCTTCCAGCAGAGAGTTCCACCAGGCGGGGGCCAGGGCTGAGAAAGCCCTGGCCCTGGTCGAGGACAGCTGGACTTCTCTTGGGCCAGGGACCACCAGGAAGTTTTTATTCCCAGAGTGTAATGCTTTTCCAGGGGAATACTGGGAGAGGTGGTCCCGAAGGTATGTAGGTCCATGACTGCTAAGGGCCTTGAGGGTCAAAATCAGAACCTTGGACTTGATCCGGTGCTCCACTGGAAGCCAATGCAACTCGCACAGCACAGGTTGGATGTGTGCTGTCCGGGGGGCAGGGACAGTAAGGACCCGCGTGGGTGCATTTTTGACCAGTTGGAGCTTCTGGGTCAGGCACAAGGGCAAGCCCGTGTAGAGTGAATTACAATTGTCTAACTTGGAGATGACCATTGCATCCAGACCATTGCATCCAGAAGAAGGCAACCTGGATGGTGAGAGGGTTGGAATCCAAGTCTCCGAGGAAAGGCTGAAAGAGTTGGGTACGTTTAGCCTGGGAAAGAGAAGGCTTAGAGGGGACACGATTGCAGTCTTCAAGTATCTGAAGCGCTGTCGTGTAGAAGATAGAGCGGATCTATTCTCTCTTGCTCCAGATTGCAAGACTCCAGTCTAATGGGTGGAAATAACAAGGGAGTTGATACCAGCTAAAAGTTAGGAGAAACTTCCTAACTGTAAGAGTGGTTGAGCAGTGGAACAGACTGCCTCGGGAGGTGGTGGATGCTCCTTTGCTGGACGTTTTCAAGCGGAGGCTGGACGACCATCTTTTGGGTATGTTGTAGGGCTATCTTTCGGCTATGCTCCTGCAGAGTGCAGGGGGTTGGACAAGATGACCTGCAAGGTCCCTTCCAACTCTAACAGTCTATGATTCTATGGGGCGAGACAGGTAGGGGGCCAGTTGCCTAACCTGGTGCAGTTGGGAAAATGCCAGCTTGGCAACCTTCACAACCTGTGCCTCCATAGACAGGTCATGGCTAGGCTCCTAATGGTCTGTGCCGGTGACCGAGGCCCACCCTCAAGAGTTGGGAGCTGGCGACCCAATCGAGCCCCCCCCCCAGCCACAGAACCTCTGTCTTACCTGGATCCAGTTTCAGCCGACTCTCCTTTAACCATCTCACCACAGCCTCCAAGCCCTTTTTCCCTAGCACAGAAAACAGATTCTGGGGCTGACTTTTGTCTCCACATAATCACTGATTTATTTATTTATTTATCAAAACACTTCTAGTGTATTTACTTATGTATTAAAACATTTATAAATAACCTTTCTTCATGGTTCAAGGCCGCTCAAAGCAATAGTCTCAAAGAAATGTCCTGGGAGGGCGAGGTATAAATTTGATACTAAATAAATAAATAGGATTGCCAGATTCAGCTTGGGAAACGCCATGAGGTTTTGGGACGGAGCCTGGGGAGGAGTGGGACCTCCGCTAGGTAGAATACCAGAACCCACCCTCCAAAGCATCCATTTAATTCTAGAAAACTGATCCTTCTCGTCTGGAGTTGTGCTGTAAGTTGGGGGGGATCCCCTCCCAAGCTCCCACCTGGAGGCTGGCATCCCTGCTGGAGAGCCCTTGGATGCCAGACCCAGGCCCCATGCTCCACGCCCCCTCCCACCTCCCCCTGACGGGCCTGCTGAAAGTCCCTGCCAGCTGCCATGCCCAGGCAATACCTCCCTCCCCTCACTTACTCCAGCTCCAGATGGCTGATGCTTCCAATCAACATGGGCACTGCAGCCCCAATAGCCTGCTCTCCAGCAGCAGTCAGCTGTTAAGAGACTATGGAGACCTGCAGGAAGGTGCAGTGTGGGAGGAGCAAGTGAGGGTCGGCTTGGCTCCTACCTCCCAGCACCCAGCAGGAAGGCACAGGTGAGTGGGCTCCAGCGCCCCCTCTTAGCCAACCCCACAGGTGCCAGCTGAGTGTGGGGGCAGCACTGCCCGAGAGGCTTTACAGCTCTGGTTGTGTACTGAGCCTGAGTCATCCCTGAACTAGTGCCTGAATCTGGTTGAGCTTGTTTCCCCCGGACAATAGCTAACTAGGATCCTGGAGCAGACCAATAGAGAACAGTGTTATGTATATAGCCTATCGTTGGGAGTGGGGTGTGTTTAGAGTGTGGTGTTTGCATGCTTAAAAACAGGGCAGCTGCCCTGGAGTTGTCCTTGTAGTGTTTCTGAAATCACTTAATAAAGTAGAGCTGTTTCACTGCAATGCATCCAGAATCCAGTAAACATGGGCAATGAAGGTGGGATCCTGTTGAGCCAGCCCAGCGGCCATCAGCACCGCACCGCATACCGAGCTCCAGTGCCAGCACCGCATCGCATACCAAGCTCCAGGGCCATGCGCATCACATCACTCCCAGGACCATGGCTGCTGCTCCAGGACACTTTGACGCCTTCGACGCCACTGCAGAGGACTGGGACTCCTACGTCTCCCGTTTCGAGTTTTTTTCTCGAGTCCTCGGAGATCACTGAGGATGAAAAGAAGCACGCTACTTTCTTCTGCATCTGCGGCCGGTCGACCTTCAAGATCCCTCGTCTGCTGCTAACTCCAGCAGAGCTCCAAAACACCATGTACAAAACAATTCTAGACCGGCTAAAGGAGCACTTCTCGCTGAAGCCCTCCATATTCACCGCTCGCCATGCATTCCACACTAGGAACCAGGCTGCGGGTGGCATTAGGAATATTTCTAAGCAGAGTAATTTTATAGTGGTGTGGGAGTGGGCCTCCCTTACTTAGAAATCCTTCATTAGATGCCGAAAGTTTAAAGCCTGGAGAACTATTGTACTGTGACTTCCTTAAAAGCTACTTGTGCTGCCCCCAGCCGCTGCATTATTTTTTAGTCTGAAAACTTCTTTGGTATTCATTTGACTTTATGACTTTATTTAGCTGATTTAGCTTTTTCCTTTTTGTATGTGGTGATTGTATCATGTTTGGAAAGGTGAGGTGACAATACTGAATGATAAACGTATCGAATGATAAACAGAGCTGGATTTATGTACAAGCTAAGCAACAGTTAAGAGTGTCAGATGAGAGGCCTTTAAATGCAAAAACGAAACAAAAAACAAAACCCGAAACTAAAAGTTACTAAAATGTAATTTTTTTGGGTAATGTATGGAACCTCATAAACCTGACATAGTTTAGGGCTTCGGCATGTCTTGATGAGGGAATGAGGGAATCGCCCTGATGAGGGAATTCAAAAAAGTACAATGTCAGAGGGCTGCATTCGTTTTCAAACTTTGCAAAAATAAAAATTCAAGGGTATGCATTTCATTCATTCAGTTCTGCAAACAATGCAGAGTTAGTAAGCAGTAATTTGGGCAAAGACCTGAGTGGGATTTGCTAAAAAACAATGACCAACATAGATAATTTAGTAAGTATTTTTTGTTTCATTTGACAAACCAAAACATTATTTTCAGTTCCTATATCAGTTCCTATATCTCTCTCCCTTTCTAGAACCACTGGAACAATTTGTTCTGTTTGTGAACAAAGGGAGAAATCCATTTGGATGCTGTATTGTCGTGCATGTCTGGTGAAGGGATAGCCTTATGTTGTGGCAAGGAGTTGGGAATTTATTGACTTTTAAGTGAAAAGATGAATTGGCAACCTAACACCTTTTCAGTCAAATGTCTTGCCTTCATTATCAACCAGTCAAAGTATTTGCTTAACAGTAAAATGCCTTCAATGCCTTATCTGTTTCTTTGGTGGTTTATATAGACAAAACGTAGAATTTCTTCTCTTGTCAATGGCATTGACTCATCAGACTATACTGTATCCATTCTATATCACGGAGGCATCTACTCTGAGGCAAGTTGGACCATGTCACATAATCTTGCAACTTCTGGTCATTTTTTCCCCTGCTATGATTAATTTTAATAACTAACATGCTTTGCAAAGTCTCTGTGCAGTAAGAGGCATGAAGGGCTAGACAGAAGAAAGGCTTGGTCAAGACTCACCTAGTAAGTTTCATGGTTAAGTGGAGATTTGATCTTGAGTCTTCCACCTTGAATTCCCCTCATCCAAGCTATCCAATGTATATTTGATGTCACGTGGCGAGAACTTCATTTTTGTTCTGCTTACAAGGTCATCTTTGGTCCAGCTTGGTGACCTAGCAATATGTTGGAGCAGGTGTGTTTCTTGCAGCTACGCACATCGGAGGCCTTTCTTTTGTTCACGCAGCATATATTTGGGTATCTTCTTCCTCGGCAAACTAGGTCACCTGCTGCACTAACAAAATCAAAGCTGCAAAAATGCCCATATTGTCTTTAAACATTTCTGTTCTACTCATTTGACTTTTCATGATTTATTTCCCACAATTCTCTGCTTCACCTTTGCCAGTGCATAGAAGCATTTAGCAAAGGTTGCATTCAGAAAGACACGTCAAGCACCTTCAGACTCAATGTTAGCTAGATGTGATGTCTGAAGTCAAACCTCAATATGAGGCATATCTTCCGAGGAAGATACAACTATTTGCCAGAAAAGATACAAATAAACTTCCTTTCCTAAGACACTTGTACTGCTTAGTCCTTTTCTGAAATCAGCTACAAGTGGAATTAAAATGGTGCTTTCATGTAGCACACATAAAAAAATCTGATGATTCCTGTTCTTATGAGGAAAATGCTATCTAATGTTTATTTGTCGGTAAGTTCTGTCAATAAAGGCTTCATTCCTCTCTGCAGTTTTGTTTTGCTATTATGCCTTCTCTGCTTAAACTATTTAATTCTGTTTGTCTGAAGTTGGCATTCCT
>NW_015159873.1:41557-56542 GCF_001447785.1 Gekko japonicus
GCCCGTGCGCCGGATGTCCAGAAACGGGAGTTCCCTGCACTTAAAGTAGCCGGCAGCCGGCGTTTCCCCTTTAAGAGCAGCTGCGTTTCCCTTTTAAGAACGAAGGTGGCTTTTCCCTGCAAGCTTGCGGAGTTCGCGCTTGGGATGAAACATGGGTTGCTCACACTTAAAGGGAGAGAGGTGGGTGTGGGTGTTAGGGGTGGGGCTTCCCCCGCCGGCCAGATGGCAGGTAGAACCCCCCAAAAAATGGGGGACCCCTGGCAAACCAAGGGGGTTGGCAACCTTATTCAGGAGCGTTTCAGTAGCGGATTAATGGGGCGGGTTCACACAGGCACATCTTTCAGGCACCCCCCAGCCATACTCAAGCCGTCTTGTGCCACTTCCCTCCCAAGTTTAAAAAGTACCAGGTGAAAGTGGTAGCAAACCATGTGGAGAGTGGGTTGATTCCAGTTCCCTGAGTGTGAACACAAGCGCTGCTAAGGTGGGAACAACCCGCAGTTGATAATAGGCACCGGCTGGTTCCGTGGGCAGGCGCCTATGCGCCCATGCGCCTATGCGCATGCAGCCGAGCGCAGAAAACACTGCTAACAGCCTGCCAGGGGCGAGCCGACAGTGCAAATGCTCCCTTCCTCCACGGTATCCTCCCGCTTCATTCACTGCAGTGTGAACGGGAGTACCGTGAACAAGCCTTTCAGGGTCTGTTCCGGGTCTTCTTTGCCACGACTCCCTAGCGCTTCAAACTGCCAGTCTGAACTCGGCCATTGACACTTCTCATGTGTGTGTGTGTGTGTGTGTGTGTGTGTGTGTGTGTGTGTGTGTTAGTTAAGTGCCGTCAAGCTGCTTCCAACTTGTGGCAACCCAAGACGACCTATCATTAAGAGCCTTAGCTCAGGTTTTGCAGACTGAGGGCACTTCTTAGGTAGTGACTATTTGGCTTTCGAGCAAGGGAACCTTTACCTTTACCTATTACATTCTGCATCATTTTTAGACTTTTAAAAACTCTTAATTTAATTTTTAAACTATCAGAAAATACTTTAAAAGCTGAGAGTTCTCCCACTATATCACAGGAAGCCCAATTTAAAGTAGCAGGCAGATAAACAATTCTGAAACTGTTGGACAGTTTTACATTGGCTCCCTTTGATTATAATTATGATTTGATTAGAATTAGTGCACAAAGACTATTATCTAAGGTAGGTCTAAACAGTTTCGAGGGCATATACTGCTTTGATGTGTTGGAAAAGACATTATGGCTTGCCTTGATAATTACTCTATTGCATGTGGCTAAAAATTCATTACAAACATGTTTAATAAACTTTCAACAAAGCTTTGGTCTCTAACAAGCAGGGAATTCTCTGTGACTTTTCTTTAGCCCAGTGCGGTGACTGCAATTTATTATACTAGTCTTGGGGATCAAATCCAAAAGCTCCTGTACACACATACACACATTCCTGTCACTGAGGACTAGACACTATCATCCAGGGATTATTGATTGAACATGTGATGAATGACATTGACAAAGGCTGTGTTCACACACACACTAAACAATCCACATTCAGGGCACTTTCCAACTGTATTTTATTGTGTGAACTGGCAAAATCCAGTTGGAAAGTGCATTGAAAGTGGATTATTTAGTGTGTGTGAATCCAAATTAAACAGTCTGTGTGGAAGCAGCTTTGATTATTCAAAAACAGAATGGATCCTGGCTCCATCTCATCATATCCATTAAGAACAGGAATGTAATATGGAATGTAGTGTCATTGGCCACGTTCAGACTGGCAGTTTGGCCCAGCAGCCAAACATTTCAGGAGCATTTCAGGAGCAGATTAAAGGGGCGGGTTCACACAGGCACATCTTCCAGGCGTTCCCCAGCCATACTCAAGCCGTCTTGTGCTGCTTCTTTGCCACGACTCCCTAGCGCTTCAAACTGCCAGTCTGAACTCGGCCATTGACACTTCTCATGTGTGTGTGTGTGTGTGTGTGTGTGTGTGTGTGTGTTAGTTAAGTGCCGTCAAGCTGCTTCCAACTTGTGGCAACCCAAGACGACCTATCATTAAGAGCCTTAGCTCAGGTTTTGCAGACTGAGGGCACTTCTTAGGTAGTGACTATTTGGCTTTCGAGCAAGGGAACCTTTACCTTTACCTATTACATTCTGCATCATTTTTAGACTTTTAAAAACTCTTAATTTAATTTTTAAACTATCAGAAAATACTTTAAAAGCTGAGAGTTCTCCCACTATATCACAGGAAGCCCAATTTAAAGTAGCAGGCAGATAAACAATTCTGAAACTGTTGGACAGTTTTACATTGGCTCCCTTTGATTATAATTATGATTTGATTAGAATTAGTGCACAAAGACTATTATCTAAGGTAGGTCTAAACAGTTTCGAGGGCATATACTGCTTTGATGTGTTGGAAAAGACATTATGGCTTGCCTTGATAATTACTCTATTGCATGTGGCTAAAAATTCATTACAAACATGTTTAATAAACTTTCAACAAAGCTTTGGTCTCTAACAAGCAGGGAATTCTCTGTGACTTTTCTTTAGCCCAGTGCGGTGACTGCAATTTATTATACTAGTCTTGGGGATCAAATCCAAAAGCTCCTGTACACACATACACACATTCCTGTCACTGAGGACTAGACACTATCATCCAGGGATTATTGATTGAACATGTGATGAATGACATTGACAAAGGCTGTGTTCACACACACACTAAACAATCCACATTCAGGGCACTTTCCAACTGTATTTTATTGTGTGAACTGGCAAAATCCAGTTGGAAAGTGCATTGAAAGTGGATTATTTAGTGTGTGTGACCACAGTCGAATAGAAGAAACCAGAATAACAAAACGGGGCAAGTACTATTTATTCAGATGTCTTATGCTGAATCAGACTGTTCGTCCATTGAGGTCCGTTTGTCTACTCCGGGAAAGGCTCTCCAGAGTCTCAGGTTGAGGTCCTTTTAACTGGAGATGCCAGGAACTGAACATGGAACCTTCTGCATGCAAAGCAGATGCTCTATCAGTGAGCCATGGGTTAGCATACTTTAAGGTAGGCTAAGGCTATATCAATGTATCCAGTTTTGAAGTGTGAATCCCTGTGCGAATACTGAAATCCATACAATGGGGCCAGCCACAAAGGACAAATGGGTTCTGCATAGCTGTTGG
The DNA here is from genome assembly GCF_001447785.1 of Gekko japonicus. Classification (NCBI taxonomy): domain Eukaryota; kingdom Metazoa; phylum Chordata; class Lepidosauria; order Squamata; family Gekkonidae; genus Gekko; species Gekko japonicus. The sequence goes on from NW_015159873.1 coordinate 44,726, forward strand.
AGCCCCTATATATGTAGAAAATTGTGACTCCCCCAACCTCCAGATCCACCCCCCCCCAAAGCAGTTTCTACAGACTGCATATGCATCTGGTTACAAAGGCAACTGAAACAGTGCTTTGACTTCATGTAAGACTTCAGTTTCTGTTTTGGGCTGCCTTAGCAAACTAGCCAAAATCAGAAGCCTCTGGTTCCTGTTATGCAATAGGGCCTCTCTGCAATGTACAGTGCCCTTTGCAAAGGGTTGGGCATCAGGTGGGATGCCCAGTTCTTTAATGAATGCACCGTATACTATGGATAAACTTGCTGCACAATGGGAGCCAGACATCTTGGCGTCTGTCAGGTTGCTGTAGCAAACCCAAATTGCTTCTGAAGACTTATGTGTTCATCTTCCGGTCTGCAGTTCAGCATCTTAACCACTTGAACCAATTTACAACAGGTTAAAAACATACAAAAACACGGATTAAAATCAGCAGATCAATCATTCCTAATTTGATAATCTCCAGATGGCATCCAGAAGAAGAAGAGAAGGGGGAGGGGGGGAGGAGATTGGATTTATACCCCGCCCTTCACTACCCAAAGGTGTCTCAGAGCGGCTTACAAGCTCCTTTCCCTTCCCCTCCCCACAACAGACACCCTGTGAGGTAGGTGGGGCTGAGAGAGCTCTGACAGAAATTGCTCTTTTTCAAGGACCGCTGTGCCAGAACTATGGCTTGCCCAAGGTTATCCAGCAGGTGCAAGTTGAGGAGTGGGGAATCAAACCTGGTTCTCCCAGATTAGAGTCCATGCACTTAACCACTACACCAAACTGGCTCTAAAACCAACTCTGGACTGTTCTTCTGTCTTGTGGGAAGGTTAAGAAGGAGACCAAAATGGGCAAGAAGGGGGGGGGGAGAGAAAAAGAACAGGGTGCCAGCTATGATGGAAAATCATTGCTGTCCTCAACCAAAAGCCTGGCAGAACATCTCCGCCTTACGGACCCTGTGGAATTGCATTAAGTCCCACAGAGCCTGATGGAAGCTGGCAAAGAGTTCCTCCAGGTCTGAACCAGTGCCAAGAAGGCCCTGGATTTGGTTGAGGACAGATGGATATCTTTGGGGCCAGGGATCACTAGCAGATTACTCTCAGCAAAGTGTAATGCTCTCCCAGGGACATACCAGAGAAGACGGTCCTGGCGATACGCAGGTCTCAGACTGCTCAAGACCTTAAAGGTCAATACCAACACCTTGAATCTGACTTGGTATTCCACTGGAAGCCGGTGCAGCAGGCACAGCACAGGTTGTATATGTGCCAACCGTGGTGTTCCTGTCAGGACTCAGGCTGCCGCATTCTGGCTCAGCTGGAGTTTCCGGGTCAGTCTCAAGGGAAGGCCAATGCAGAGCAAGTTAAAGCAGTCTAATCTGGAAGTGACTGTTGCATGGGTTACTGTGGGTGATTTCCCAAAAGCGCTGCTCCGCACTCACTCCTCCCTTTTGCCCCGATGGTACATGTCAATTTCACACAGGCTGCTGCGCGGCTGCATTTTGCCCCGCGGCTTCGTGCGATTTCCCCCGTGTCTACTCAATCCTCAAAAAACAGGATTGAGTAGACGCGGGGGAAACTGCACGAAGCTGTGTGAAATTGACACGTACCATCGGGCCAAAGAGAAGAGTGAGCGCGGAGCAGCGCTTGTGGGAAATCACCCTGTGACTAGGTCGGGGCGTGACAGGAAAGGGGCTAATTGCCACGTTTGGCTTAGATGGGGAAAAATGCCAGCCTGGCAATATTATGACCTGGACCTCCATCGTTAAGGAGGCATCCAGGACCACGCCCAAACCTTTTACAGATTGCACCAGTGTTAGTGGCACCCCATCAAGGTTGAGGAGTCTATGCCCCAGCCCTGATGCCCCCCAGCTACAGAACCTCCGTCTTTGTCAGATTCAGACTCAGCCTGCTCTTTTTTAACCATCCCACCACAGCCTCTAGACCCTTGGCCACATTATGCGGGGCGACATCCAGGCAGCTGTCTACCAGCAGATATAGCCGGGTGTTATCAGCATATGGATGACACACCAGCCTGAAACTCTGCACCAGCTGGGCAAGGGAGCTCATATAGATGTTGAATATAGATGCCCCCTGAGGAACCCCACATACTAAGGGGTACCTGGTTGACACCCTCTCCCCAGTGTCACCCTCTGTCCCCAGGGCTGGCTCCAGGGGAGGGGCAGCAGGTCGGGGGGTGACCCCTCTTAAGGGGCTGCTCTAGGCCGCTGCCTAAAAATTGTCTATGACGGGCCGGCCCTGTCTGTCCCCAACCACGGAGGAATGAGGAGAGCCACTTCAAGTGTTTTGCCCCCACTGATTGATCTTTATCTTTTTAAAGCCCATTCTCCAGTATTTTCAAAGTCTGTCCCATACTTCCCACCAGAGTTTCTGTTGTTCTTATTAAAAATATATGGCAGAAAGTCCCAAATTGAGCTTGGATTTAGGCTATCAAGCAAAACTACCTCCAATGACTCGTTTGCATTTCAAAGAGCCTGTTTGTTGTACCTGGTAATTAGCATACACCCTCTGTAGAAAATGAGTCCAAAAAAAAAAAAAAAAAAAAGCGCTCCAAGCCAATCCCCCCTTCTAAAATTTTTTAAATGCATGAGTGCATGATTAATACACTTCCCTAGCTCCTGTCTGGGTCTGCAGAGGGAGGTCAAGGAGCAGGTAAATGAAAGAAAATGGCTTCATTCAGCATTGACTAAGCTATTAATCATGGCCAATTTTCAATAAATCACGGCAGATGGCAGAAACAGGCAGGCACTCATGGGAAATGACACACCATGTGCATGATGGGAACCGTGGATTTTAGCAGACACCAGCAAGGGAAGAGGTCACTCTCGCACACATGCTATGTCCTGTGGAGCAGCGCCTGTATTTCGCACCTGTGTTTCACTTCAGCATGACAGCTATCTTCCATAAAGTAACTCCTTTAAAGTTTATGGGAGCCCAATCAAATTCTCCACATTCCATCCCTCACGGTGTTTTTAAGCTCTGTTTCTCATCACACTAGAAAGAGTGACTGCCATTTTATAAAGAGCCTCCCAGGAAAACAGAGCAAGCATCAGATTAAATGTGTTGCAGATTTGGTATCTCAATAATCTTCATTACCTGGAGAACAGAAAACTGGATTGGTAATATAGTTTGGTCATGTTACCACATATTACTACATGGTGTGGGGAAAACATAAATATATAAAATATATCTATATATTTATTTGCCTCATTGATATCCTTCATGTCTCCCAAAGCAGCTTGCATCATTCTCCTCTCCTTCATTTTATCATTGCAACAGGCCTGTGAGGTAGTCTGAGTGTGTGTGACTGACCTAAAGCCACCCAGCAGGTTTTTTCCCCCCAAACAATTTTTATTCTTTTTCAAAAGGAATACAGAATTCAACATTGTAATACACACATATAGGCTGCTTCACTTAGAGAAGAAGAAAAAAAGAATACTATAAAATTTCTATCTCATAACAACTTACATTCTTTCGGAATACAGAGTGATAAACTTATAACTTGTCAACTGTAAATCATTATTTTATATCTAGCTTTATTGATTCTTTCCCAATTAAAGTTATCAACGGTTATTTTTTTTCTATCATGGGGAACCATTTTCCTAAGGGATTATATATTTCGCATTCATTCTGGTCATTTGAGTTATATATAGATATCGTTTCAAGCATGAAAAAGTCCCATATCTTGGGAAACCAAAATTCTATGCTAGGAGAATGATTGTCTTTCCAGCATTTGGCTATAGTAACCTTGGCAGCTGTTATTAATATGTTGATCAATTGTTTTCTAGTATTAGGTATATCATCATCTGGCCAGAGATTTAAAAGCAACAATTTTGGATCTAGTGAGATCAAATAACCGGTAAGTGTCTGAATCTGTAGTATAATTTTTTTCCAGAACTCCGAAATGTGTTTACATGACCCCCAGTTATGGAAATGGTTGGCCTTAACTCTGCACAGTTTCCAGCAAAGAGGAGATACCTGTGTGCTTATATGTGAGAGTTTTGCTGGTGTCAAGTACCATCTAAGCATTACCTTCATTGATGCTTCCTGTATTTCTACTGCCTTGGAAATACTAGCTTGTGATTTCCAAATGCTTTCCCATTGATCTTCACTAAGAACACATTGGAAGTCAGAGTGCCACGCCATTTGATATTTCATCAGTTTAGCATTGCTAGTTCCCAGAAATAGGCCATATACCTTGGAGAACCAGCAAGGTTCCACGGCAGAGGGGGGATCTGAACCCGGGTCTCCTGGATCCTAGTTTGACACTCTAACCACCACACCATGCATCTCAAAGGCAACGGCTATATTCCCAGGGTGAAATAAATGCTCCTATTTGGGCCTTCCATATGGATCCCTAAATAACAGTCAAGCTAATAGGTTCAGCTACACACAGGTGTGTGATAACCAGTGTTCCCTCTAAGCTGAGTTAGTGTGAGCTAGCTCACAGTTTTTTAGCCTCCGGCTCACACATTTTTGTCCTAGCTCAGGAAGGAGGGCTCCAGAGCAAAGTAATTTCTGTAGGAGCCAAATCGCTCGCTCACAACTTTCATGCCAGGAGCTCAGAAAGTAGAATTGTTGCTCACAAGACTCCACAGCTTAGAGGGATCATTGGTGATAACAGTATTTTTGGGGGGGAGGGGGGAAGCATACCTGCAAATTAGGCAGTAATTTCTTTGGGGCAAAAGAGACAATGGCTCCAGTCACATGTGGCAGATAACACGGGGAGGGGAGGGGAGGCTATTTGCACTGTCGCAATTTGACCCGCCACTATGTGATCAGACGTGATGGTGGTGAACCGGTATTGTTTTAATCGACACGTGTTTCCGGCGTGCTTCAACGAGAAAGCAGGGACGCGAGAGGAGCACACTGGAGCGATCACACAGAGAGCGTCCGTCTGTGGCCCGTCACAAACCATTTGATAGTGGACTTTCCCAGTTACTTTTTAACTCCGCATCTTCGGCTGGACAATACGGGTTGGCGACGGGTGCACGACGTTTACCAGATGTTTCTGTGCAAATGCACCCTTCTATTCCGCCCGCATTCGCGGCTCTCCCGCGGCAGATTCTGCATGTGAACGGGGCCAATAAATTGCAAATGGAAGCATCTGAATAAGAACCCAAGAACCCACATGTGATTTTATTTATTTAGAATATTTCTGTGCTACCTCCTGCTTGATGCAGCTGACCATTAAAACCCACAATATTAAAAAGCCATTTTTAAAAAACCCACAAAAAAGCCTAACACAACTATCCATAAAACAAACACAGACCATATAAACCCCATTGATTAAAAGCCTGCATAAAAATATGTGTTTTAGCCTGGCTCTTAAAAGAAATAAAGTAGATGAGGCAAGTCTCAAGGGGGGGGGCATTCCAAAGGTGAGCTGCCACCACAGAAAATGGCCTCTCTCTAGTTGCCCCCCACCTCACCACTGCAGGTGGGGGTGCAAAGAGCAGGGCTTGAGAGGCAGGTCTTAGCTGGCGGGCTGGATAGTATGAGAGGAGACTGTCCTGGTACCCTGGCCTCAGCCATTGAGGGCCTGATATGTAAGAACCATCACTTTGAATTGTGCCTGGAAACAAATAGCTAACTGGTGCAAATGTTTCAGAGTTACATGTATGTTAGGTCAGGGCTATTTTTGGGCAGGAACGCACAGGAACGGAGTTCCGGCTGGCTTCAGAGTAGGCCACGCCTACTACAACGAAAACCTCTGCGTGCATGGCTACAGAGGGAAGGGGCGTCCGGGCAAGCCAAGGGGAAGCATGGGGTTGTGGCCTAATAGGATAATGATCTGTGCTGTCAGGGGTGTGGCCTATTATGCTAATGAGTTCATGCACCCCCACTTTAACACTCCCTTCCCAAACCAGTAATCAGGTGCCCAATTAAAGGTGCTCTCACAGGATGTTGCCAACTCCAGCCCAGGAAACCTACCAACACTCCACAAGCCTGTGAGTTCTTTTCTTACAAAACCCAGGGTGCACATCAAATGAGCACAACTTGCCTTAAGAGAGGAAACCGAACAGAGAATTTGCCACGCAAAAGGCACGAATGTCGGGTGGATTTTTGGGGTGCGATCACACTGCAACATCTGGGAAGCGTGGCGCACCTGTGGCCAACCCGTGGCATCCCACCGAAGATGCGGAGTTAAAAAGTACAAAGGAAAGTGCACTAGTATCTGGAAAACGCGTGGCACAGGCAGGTGTCTGATTGTGGGAGCGCTAGTATCCTGTGGCATCTGGCGCCCGTCCACATCCCGTCGCAAACCGGATGTTTTTCGTAAGCACATGCACACAAACACAAAACTGAAAGCAGTGCTGCTCCGCAAAACTGCACATGCGCACAAATGCCAAATGCTTGTGTGATCACGCCGCGCCGCTTCTTTGCCACACTGCAGCATCGCTGTGTGATCACCAGCTAACAGCCGAAGCACAGAGACTTAGGGGACCGTGTGATCAGGCTACCGCACTTTATTTTGCTCCGGGGCAAACAGCCACGCCTCCCCCCCGCGTTATCTGGCCCATGTGACCGGGGCCAATGTAATGTAAATAGCCTATCGTTGGGAGTGGGAGTGTTTGGGATGTGGTTTTCTGCATGCTTAAAAAACAGGCTTCTGCCTGGGATTTTGTCTTCCTTCTTAGGGTTGCCAAATCGACTTACCTCTGCCGGCGGGGGACTTTGTTCTGGCTCCCGGTGCGCGTCGCATGCACGTCACAGGGAAGTGACGTCATGATGCTGGGCACGCTGGGGGCGGGGCACAGCCATTTGAGGGGGAAACTCTATGTGAGAGGGAAACTTCCCTGTGACGTGCACGTGGGGGTGGGGTTTCCCCCTCCAAAGCGTATAGGTTATTGTCGGTAATTAACTGAATGTTTGATGTGAGACATAATAGGAAAAGAAAGAGGCTGTATGCTCTTCTGTTTGGAAATGATGTAATAATTGTTTGGATGATTTTAACATTTGAAAAATTAATAAAGATTTTTTTTTTTAAACAAAGCGGGGGGAAATCTGCCCCCCGGGGGGATTTGGCAGCCCTATTCCTTCTCCTTGCCGAAATCACTAATAAAGTAGAGCTGATCACTGTACTTGGGGTGTGTTCATCCATGGAACCCAGCATTTAACACTGTAGCAGTAAATTCATAGAAAGCAAACGCCAAAGCATGGATTGAATTATTTCCTGAAGTCTGCCAACATTCCATTCGAGATTGCAAAGGGTGGCATGAAAGCGTTTGGTTTTCTTTTTGAATGGACAAAAAAAACACACCCCACTCTGCTTTCCTAAAAACTATGAGTGCTCATTTTTCTCTTAGTGCGTAAAGGCATAAATCAGTAATCATTCTGTTGAAGCCTGTGTGAAAGCAAAGTTAACCTGCATCAGAAAGAGGGCACTCCAGCCCGGTATCGGGCCTTCCACAGATGCCAGGGCATATGTTCCTTTTTTTATAGCTGCTGGAACTCTAGTCTTCTCCATGGCCCTCGGAGCCATTTGCCAACAGAGAAGCTGTATCTGGACAGATTTCTGCTTTGGTTTGAATTCATTAATCAAATCATTCCTTGACACAAAACCATTCAGGAATTGGTGGAGATGTGAGGCCAGAAACCAGGGGATTCATTGAGTGGCTCCAGGGGATGTGTCAAAAGTGACACAGAGATACAACTTCTGTGAGAGAATGGGATTTCCATGCTTACTGCTAAGCTGCTATATACACGACTGGAGGACTCCCTCTGAAAGCATCTACTGTGTTCCACCAATGTTATTAATCTTAACCTACTCAGCACTCAGCACTGCAAGTGGTAGCTTAACTGTGACTTGGAAAGCTGCGTGTCTGTATCCTGCTAAGTAGTGGGGAGCAGGGCTATTTTGGACGGGAACGCACAGGAACGGAATTCCGGCTGGGTCCCGAGTTGGTCACGCTCAGCAGGCACTCATTAGCATAATAACACACACCCAACAGCAGAAACTCATTAGGATTGGCTCCATTAGGGGTGTGTGGCCTAACATGCAAAGGAGTTCCTACTACAAAAACAGCCCTGGGTTTTGACAACAAACAAGGTAAACAGAATAAGAAGCAAAAGGTGGGTGTGGCTGGATGAGCACACTTCTGGTAGCATGGGGGTGCGGCCTAATATGCCAATGAGCTGTGCTGTCATGGATGTGGCCTAATATGCTTATGGGTTTCTGCTGTTGGGTGTGGTCTATTATGCTAATGAGTTCCTGCTGGACTTTTTCTACAAAAAGAGCCCTGGTGGGGAGGATTTTTCAAGGCTCCAAGTCTAACCAAGGGCCCAACATCCCAATAGCTCTGCCACTCATGCACCACTCTCAGGCTGCGATCATATGCACCTTTAGATCTGACACAGCTGTGAATGCCTGACAGATCTAAAGGGCATGATCAGACAGCAACATCTGGGAAAGATCCTGCAGTCATCAGCAACCCATGCTGCTCCGTCACAGAAGCGGAGTTAAAAGACGCGGGGGGAAGTCCAGTTCTAACTGGTTCCGACAGGCCACGGATGGACTTTCCCCTGTCTGATCGCTCAAGCACGCCCTCATGCCATCAAGATGGTCTGATCATTCCATCCTGACTTGGTGCCATCCCCCCCTTCGCAGTTTGCGCATCATCGCATACTCCATGGGGAACCCTCAGTGTGGAGGTGCGATTCCTCATTTATGCGCATGGGAAACAAATGGCAAAAAAAGAGACTCACCTGCAGTGGCATCTTATCATTCAGAGATCGACTGAGCCTGCAACACAAAGGGATGTGTGATCTCGCAGATGGGAGTCAAATCCCTCTGGAGGAAATAGCCTCGCTTCCCCTCCACTCCAACTGGTGCATGTGGCTGCAGCCTCAGTTTCCAGAAAGTAACATGCGATGCGTGAGTTTTTACATCCTTTCCTAAACGGACTTCCTGAAAGTGTTTTTCCTCAAACCATCCCCCCCCCCGCCCATTGCTGGAGTTAGCATTAATACTTAGAATGCACACTTTGAGTTTGTAATGATCTTCACGTACATCAGGGCTATTTTTGGGCAGGAACGCACAGGAACAGAGTTCTGGCTGGCTTCAGAGTTGGCCACGCCCATTACAGCCAAAACCTCTGCGTGCGTGGCTACAGAAGGAAGGCCTGGAAAGCAACACACACCTCCGGCGACTCTGAGGCGGGCGGGCCAGAGGGGGCCCTGGAAGGATCAGGGAGGAAATGCCCCCCGCCCCCTTCCCCGGCCTGTCCAAGGGCCGGCTTGCCTGGGCTCCCCGCAGCCACGCGGAGCCCAGGCAAGCCAAGGGAATTCACCGGGTGTGGCCTAATATGCTAATGAGCTGTGATGTTGTGGGTGTGGCCTAATATGCTAGTGCATTTCTGCTGTTGGGTGTGGCCTAATATGCTAATGGGTTTCTGCTGTTGGGTGTGGCCTATTATGCTAATGAGTTCCTGCTGGGCTTTTTCTACAAAAAAAGCCCTGACGTTCATTATCTCACTAACTCTTACAAACAATCCTGGAAGACAGTAGTATTAATTCCATAGTACAATGGAATGGGATATTGAAATTGGAGAGAGATGTGCCTCTTCTCCCTTGATACTCAACACTAACAGAATTAGTAAAGCAAAAAAGAAGATAAATCTGAAGCTATATTAAAATACATCACATCTCTGTAGCTTGTCCAGCGGTATTTTCAGGTGCAGAGAAAAAAAATCCATTTAAAACCAAATAGACAGAGACAAAGAGAGAAAGAGAACTTAACTAAGGAACATGGCATAGTCTGGCAAGCATTTAATTATAGACAAATTAAAAAGAAAGCAAGTGTACATTATCTCTCTCTTTCTTTGGCCTTCACAAAAGGTGAACAAGTTTTCAGAAGCTGCATATTCTACAGTACTAAGGTGGTTTTGTTAACAAGAGGCCAAGTTCTCCATCTATTTTAGATTCAAAATAGGCAGTCGCTGCAGAGATATCCAAAAAAAGAAAAGCAGCTACCAAACTTCCACTTTTCTTTTGACAATATCTGGTTGAGAAAAATAAGTGATCTCACAAACCATGAGGCTTCCTGAATCAGGGGAAACCTGATTCCTATGCTCGGATTAATAGTAAAATCACAACCTACAGTTGTAAACTCGCAATGTAACCTGTAGCTGTGCAGAGATACTAGTGAGGACAGTGGGTAGTGGCAGTGATAGAGCTATTGGTTGTTTTTTAAAAAATCAATTATTTATTTGTTTTATTAGATCTATACCCTGCTGTCCCCACCAAGGCAGGCTCAAAGAGTATACAAACCAGGAGAAGATTCACCAACAGATTTCCAGGATTTGTTTTCCAAGTAATTAAAAACAGCTGTGGGAGTGAGAGATGCACTGAACTAAATCGGGACCACAGCAGTATGGAATGTGTCGCTTTTATGATTTAAAGAACCGCTTCCCCTCCTGTTTTTCTCTGGAAAGCAAATAGCAGTTTCAGGAATCTTAAAAAAAAAAAAAAGCCTTGAAGATGCAGGCACTATAACAGGAAATGATGTTCCTGAGCCTCTTCAGAGGCATCCAGAACAGTTGATTCTCCTCACTGCTGGTTTCCTCACCCCTTTGTAATAGTTTGTTGTACTGGTTAAGTGCGCGGACTCTAATCTGGGAGGACTTGATTCCCCACTCCTCCACTTGCACCTGGCTGGATGGCCTTGGCCAAGCTGTAGTTCTGATAAGAGCTGTCCTTGAAAAAAGAGCAGTTTCTGTCAAGAGCTCTCTCAGCCCCACCTACTACCTCACAGGCAGTGTTCCCTCTAAGCTGAGTTAGCATGAGATAGCTCACAGTTTTTTAGCCTCCAGCTCACACATATTTGTCTCAGCTCGGGAAGGATGGCTCCAGAGCAAACTGATTTATGCTGTAGCCAAATCGCTCGCTCACAACTTTAATGCTGGTAGCTCACAAAGTAGAATTTTTGCTCACAAGACTTCACAGCTTAGAGGGAACATTGCTCACAGGGTGTCTGTTGTGGGGAGGGGGAGGGAAAGGCATTTGTAAGCCACTCTGAGACACCTTTGGGTAGTGAAGGGCGGGGTATAAATCCAATCTCCTCCTCCTCCTTCTAGTTTGCTTGGAAGGGAGAACAAGACAAGACAACATGCAAGACTGCGGAAGAACCTGACTGCTGCCATGGTGCAGATGTTACGACTCTCCACTTACAGTTACGATCACATTTTAATCCCACAGGTACTCCAGGGAGCTCATGGTGGTGTGTCCATAAACTTCATCTCCCCCCCCCCCATTTATCAGCACAATAGGACTGTGAGGAAGGTTAGGCTAATAACTGGCCCAGGGTCACCCATAAAGATTCATGAACGAGTGAGGATTCGAATGCAGATCTCACTGCTCAATGGGTTGCCAACTCCAGGTTGGGACATCCCTGGATATTTGGGGGGTGGAACCTGGGGTGGGTGATGCATGGGAGGAAAGGGGCCTCTGTGGGGTATACGTCCACTCTCCAAAGCAGCCACATTCCCCAGGGAACGGATCTCTCTAGTGTAGAAATTAGTAGGAATTTCAGGAGATCTCCAGGCATCACCTGGAAGCTGGCAACCCCAAGTCCAGCACTGTAGCTAATACAGGCTCAAAAATATGGAAATGCCTTAACTCTTTCTTTCTTAAACCAAGGGTGTTTTAGAAAAACCAAGGGTGTTTTAGAAGATACTAGCATCTATAATAATTCAGTTGCTGAAGCCGTTAAAGGGGAGCCAACATTGTGAGCACGGGTCATTTCCTGAAGGAGTCCACAGGAGCAGAGCTCCGGCAG
>NW_015159874.1:0-5886 GCF_001447785.1 Gekko japonicus
CTCTGCCATCTGGAGATCAGTTTGTAATGATGGGAGATCTCCAGGTCCCCCCTGAAGGTTGTCACCTCTATTTGAGGCAGACACGCCACTCAAAAGCCTACTGGTGCAAAGTCTGGAAATGGGTAAAGGTAAAGGTAAAGGTCTCCCTTGCTCAAAAGCCAGTCGAATCCGACTCTAGGGTTGCAGTGCTCATCTCCGTTTCAAAGCCGAAGAGCCAGCGCTGTCCGAAGACATTTCCGTGGTCATGTGGCCGGCATGACTAAACACCAAGACGCATGGAACGCTGTTACCTTCCCACCGAAGCGGTACCTATTTATCTACTTGCAATTTCTTGCTTTCGAATGGCTAGGTTGGCAGGAGCTGGAACCAGAGATGGGAGCTCACTCCGTCATGCGGCGCACTCAGGTCTCGAACTGCTGAACTACTTCCACAGCCTGCAGTTCAGCGTCTTAACCACTTGAGCCACCGCAGAAATGGGAGGATTGCATAAATCAGATGAATTGCATAAGACAAGGACTTCCATTGGGGCTTTGGGGGGTCCACCCCCTGCCAAAGCAACCCTTTTCCCCACGGGAACTGATCTTGGTCGTCTGTTATGCCAATAAAGGTTTTCTGTTCTGTCTGATCTTGGTCGTCAGTTGTGGTAGCAGGGGATCTCCAGGTACGACCTGGAGACTGGCAACCCTATAGACAGATATAGGTGTTTAAGGAGAAGAAAGGTTTTTCTTTCTCCATTTAGAGCTCTCCCTTTCCTCCTGTTCTTATTTTTTCTTAAGAACATAACTCCCATTTCATTGCATTTGTTTGAAGTCATTAGCATGCCAGGTGGTGTCAATACCGCTTCCTCCGATGCCTTCAGACAGAAAAGGGAGAAATCCTGCAGGTGAAAGACGAAGGAAGCTGAATCACAAGGCAGCTGCAAACGCGAGCAGCAGGAACACCTTCGGCATTACCGGGTGATGACGGTCTCGACAATTCCGCTACAGATCCCCAGCTGGGTCGCGTCACTTTCCATTTTCTCCAAGCTGGGCTGATTTACACCAGCTCAGGGCCTGGCCCCCGTTGTCTGCTCTCCCACTTCTGGCCGACAAACCCGTCTTGCTGAGGAATGCGTCTTCTGCATGCAATTTGTCAAGGAAACCACCTCGAAAGCATTTCTCCCAAGGAGCCCTAATCCGGAGAGTAACATTAGATGCTGCTAAGCCGCCAGACCGGGAAAGCACCCACTAGACATCTTCCAATTAATAAGTAATGTTGGATTTCTGGTAGCGATCGTTTCCACCCATTTTCGCAGCTTTGTAGCGATACGATGCTCCTTCCCCCCAAAAAAACAAAAACAGACGAGACGAGCATAATGTCGACTAAACAGAAACTGAATTGTTTTGACTCCTCGCCGTTTGGAGGTCCCAAGTTCCAGTTCTTTTGGGGAAGAATTCTGGTCGATATTTGATACCACGCACATCTGTAAAACGTGAGATAGAACCATATTAAATGATTAGCAGATGATCCTATATATGCTGCAATGGATGTCTACAGCATTAAGATGGCTATCCATCCTGATGGAACGGCAGTAAATCTGGAGATCGACGGGAAAATGTTGACAAAGGCAACCATTGCAGACTAGATAGCAGAGGTGGATAATTGTGACTTCTTCAGCTAATAGAAAAAACTTGAACCCATACTGAAACAAAACCAAACAAAAAACCCAGAAACAAAACCATCCCCCCCAAAAAAACCTCACACTAAAACCTGTTTGTCACCTATCTAAGTCTAGCAAGTATTGATTCTCCTTCCTAATTGTATCCTGTACCACTGTCAGGGCCCAGGTTTGGTGTATTGGTTACGAGCACAGACTCTAATCTGGGAGAACCGGGTTTGATTCCCCACTCCTCTACATGCAGCTGCTGGTGTGACTTTGGTTCAGTCACAAGTTCTCTCGGAGCTGTTCTCTCAAGAACAGTTTCTGTCAGAGCTCTCTCAGCCCCACCTACCTCACAGGGTATCTGTTGTGGAGAGGGGAAGGGAAAGGAGACTGTAAGCTGCTCTGAGACTCCGAGTGAAGGGTGCGGTATAAATCCAATCTCTTCTTCTTCTTCAAGTAGAAGGAGAACTAAATTCGAGTCCAGTAGCTTTCACGTGCACGCTGTCTTCCTAGCTGAAGAAGTGTGGATGCACACAAAAGCTTATACCCAGAACTGAACTCTGTTCAAGCATGGACAGCTTCAAGAGGGAATTAGATAAGCATATGGAGCAGAGGTCCATCAGAGGCTATTAGCCACAAGGTATAGATAGGGACTCTGGGGCAAGTGATGCTCTGTCTTCTTGGTGCTTGGGGGGGGGCAACAGTGGGAGGGCTTCTAATGTCCTGGCCCCACTGGTGGACCTCCTGATAGCACCTGGTATTTCTGTGTGATACAGAGTGTTGGACTGGATGGGCCATTGGCCTGATCCAACATTGGCTTCTCTTCTGTTCTTAGGTCCTTAAGATACAGATAGGAACTCTCAGTCTGGGGCAAGCGATGCTCTGTCTTCTTGGTGCTTTGGGGGGGCAACAGTGGGAAGGCTTCTAATGTCCTGACCCCACTGGTGGACGTCCTGATGGCACCTGGTATTTCTGGCCACTGTGTGACACAGAGTGTTGGGCTGGATGGGCCATTGGCCTGATCCAACATTGGCTTCTCTTATGTTCTTATGTTGATCTCAAAGGTTCCATTGGACTCAAACTTTACTTAACTGATCTCCAGGCAACAGAGATCAGTTCACCTGGAGCAAAGTCCCTCCCCTCCCCAAGCCCCCCCTCCTCAGGCTCCTCCCCCAGAATCCCCAGGTAACCCTAACCCATTGTGGTGATCAAGCTAGGAATGGGGATGGGGTTTTTTCTGGACATGTGACAACAATGCTCCCTCTAAGCTGTGGAATCTTGTGAGCAAAAATTCTACTTTGTGAGTTATTGACATTAAAGTGGTGAGCAAGCGATTAGCCTGCTGCATAAATTAGTTTGCTCTGGAGCCATCCTTCCTGAACTAAGAGAAAACCGCGTGAGCGGGAGGCTAAAAAACTGTGAGCTGGCTCACACTAACTCAGCTTAGAGGGAACACTGCTCCCAACGTCAGAGGTTTAAAGTATGTATTGGAAAGAAAATGCGTACAAGCATACTTTTAGCACAGCACCAGATCTGAGCAAGGAAAACAAAAGAAATTGGTAAAAAAATACCCCATAAATCCTCTGTCCCTCTCGCTATACATGCCCTGTCTGATGTTAATAGTTACAGTTTTCTACACAGTTACCATAACCTTGAAGCTTGCTCCCAGTTTCCCAGGTGAGCACATGGTCAATATGGCTGCCTCGGGAGTTAAGAGTTGTGTGTCCTCTCATCACCTGAACATCCCATAGAAAGAGAGTTGTGAGAAGATTTTATCTTCCTGTCTCCTCCCACTGACCAGGTCAAAGATGCACTTCCTAGAGATCTCCAGGTCATCTCCTGAAGATTAGCCCTGGCGCTGTTCTAGTCTCCTGTCCTCCAAACTTCTATTCCCTGCTTAGAGAAGGGAGGATGATGGGTGGTAGTTGACATGTGACAACATGGGACTAATGCTCCCTCTAAGCTGTGGAGTCTTGTGAGCAAAAATTCTACTTTGTGAGTGACTGGAATTAAAATTGCGAGCGAGCGATTTGGCTGCTGCATAAATTAGTTCGTTCTGGAGCCCTCCTTCCTGAGTTAAGGCAAAAACGTGTGAGCCGGAGGCTAAAAAACTGTGAGGTAGCTCACACTAACTCAGCTTAGGGGGAACATTGCGATGGGCATGAAAAATCCAAGGGAGCTCAAATTTTAGACAAGTGACATTTAGATAAGCCACATACCACCGGAGTTTACTTTTTCCTACTTAGCAATGATACTGAAAATGCACGTCGAACGTTCGGGGGAAGGAGAGATCGAGAGGGGGGAGGGCGGCAGAAGATTAGCTTTAAGTACAAAACAAGCCCACACAGAGGAAAAAGAACCAGAAGGAGAGCTGGGAGGCAAATAAAATTGACAGCCTCTCAAAACTCAGGTGGCACTTTCTCTTTGCAGTTAATTACAGTTTTAATTACACAGCTTCTTGTGACTCCTTCATACCTAATAAAGGAGACTCTGCGGGGCGGCAAAGTTGGGTTTTGCTTGAACTGCAGGTGTAAGGCTCAGCCAGAGACATAAATCAACTTCTTAAACATGTTGCCAGGATGGGCTCTGGCTTTTTCCTCTCCACCCCCGCCAAGGATTTGAAAAGCATGGCTCCATCGCCGTCCTTAAAGGGAAGTACAGAGGGATTGCATATGGAACTGGCATCTCTGGATCTTCTGGGAACGTTTGCCTATGTGCTATGGCTACTTTATACAGAAGTTCTTATAAGATTCGTGTTCTTATTAGATTCATGGAGGAGGAGTCTATCAATGGCTACTAGCCCTGGGGACTGGGGACCTCCACATTCAGAGGCACTAAGCCTCTGAATCCCAGAGTCAGGAGGCAGCATCAGGGGAAAGCGTTGTCTCTCTGCCCTGTTGTTGGCTATCCAGAGGAACTGGTTGGCCACTGTGTGAGACAGGATGCTGGACTAGATGAACCACTGGTCTGATCCAGCAGGGCTCTTCTGATGTTCTTAGGAAGGCCTCAGTCTCTCTGCCCTGTTGTTGACCCTCCAGAGGAACGGGTTGGCCACCATGTGAGACAGGATGCTGGACTAGATGGACCACTGGTCTGAACCAGCAGGGCTCTTTTGATGTTCTTATGTTCTTAAGTTCCTGGGGCCACTTTTGTGATCTGCATCATTTGGGAAAGCACACAACAAGAGGGAACTGGGCAGCAGGTGAAGGACAGGGCTCAGTCTAGAGCAAGCTGGAGGAAATCCATCCATCAGTCCATGTCGTGTCTTACATCTCAGCATCATATTGCTTTCGTGTCAAGGGATCACTCCCCCAAACCCTGAATTTCCACCAGCCTGGAGCTGAGATCAAATTTACGGCAGTCATTTTCCCGGGATAACAAATCCTGAGTCCACTGGAACCTTTAAGACCAACAACAGTTTATTCAAGGTATGAGCTGTCGTGTGCAGGCACTCTTCTTCAGATACAAGTGTTGGTGTGCACATGGAAGCTCACAAACTTTGTTGGCCTTCAAGGTGCCACTGGACTCTAAATTTGTTCTACTGCTTCAGACCAACACGTCTGACCACTTAGAACTATTTTCCAGTTCCTGTAATCCAGGGGTCATTTCGTAGAAAAAGAGGTGCAGGAGCTCATTAGCATAACTTATTTGCATATGCCACACCCCCTGACGTCACTGGAAGTGTGTCAGAAGGCAACACCCACCGCTCAGGCTCCACTGGACTGTTTTGGATTGCTAGCTATTGGGGGGGGGGACATGTAGATCTGTCCTCGTCCTCGCAGAGGAGGGAGAGCTTGTACCTGAATAAAACTTGGTCTTAAAGGTGCCACTGGACTGTTTTGGACCGGTGGGCCGGGGGGGAGCCCTGCAACTTACCTGGCTGCTTCTTGCTCTGAGGGCTGCTGGGAGCAGGGGGTGGGGCTTGTTGCATCTGCCCGCCCCCTGGGCTCTTTACTGCCGGAGCTCCGCTCCTGTGCGCTCCTGCAGGAAATGACCCCTGCTGTAATCACTTGGAAATCCATTCATCTATATTGAGTTATCAAAGACTGAGAAGAACCTTACGGTTTCTCTGCTTCATAGAATCACAGAATGTTAGAGTTGGAAGGGACCTTGCAGGTCATCTAGTCCAACCCCCCGCACTCTGCAGGAGCAGAGCCGAAAAATAGCCCAACAACATACCCGAAAGGTGGTCGTCCAGCCTCTGCTTCATAACGTCCACCACCTTTCAAGGCCATCTGTGCCAC
>NW_015159874.1:6762-18583 GCF_001447785.1 Gekko japonicus
TGGACCTCCTGATGGCACCTGGTATTTCTGGCCACTGTGTGACACAGAGTGTTGGACTGGATGGGCCTTTGGCCTGATCCAACATTGGCGTCTCTTATGTTCTTATGTTAACTTGTGACTGACCCAAGGTCACCCGGACGACTGCATGTACAGGAGTGGGGAATCCAACCCGGTTCTCCCAGATTCGAGTCCGCATTCCTAACCGCTACACCAAACTGGGTCTTCCTCTGGTGGAAACAGTGGTATGAAACAATCCAGTGTCGTATAGGGGCCAGAGTGTAAAACCAAGACTGGGATGATCGGAGTTCAGAGCTCTATTCGGACATGAAGGCCACTTGGGTGAATGTGGGCCAGTCGCTCTCTGGTAGTCAAACCCCAGCAAGTTTTAATGTAATATAAACTGTCCTGAGCACCTCGAAGGAAAGGCACGATTTTTAAAAAAAGTGATATATAGCAGCAGGATTCGTTGCTTAGAATCGCCAGAGAGGGAGAAGAAAATGGGGTCTGGAGCTCTCCCGGAATTACGACGGATCACCAGAGGACAGAGGTCGGTTTCCCTGGAGGAAAAATGGCTGCTTTGGAGGGTGGACCCTTTCCCAAACTCTACCCTTCCCAGGCCCCATCCGCAAGCCACAGGAATATCCCAAGCCAGGGATGCAACTGTGAGAGGAAGAAGAGAAAAAGAAGAAGAAATTGGATTTATACCCCACCCTTCACTACCTGAAGGTGTCTCAGAGGGGCTTACAAACTCCTTTCCCTTCCCCTCTCCACGACAGACACCCTGTGAGGGAGGCGGGACTGAGAGAGCTCTCCCGAAAACTGCCCTTGAGAGAACAGCTCTGGAAGAAGAAGAAGAAGAGATTGGATTTATACCCTGCCCTTCACTTGGAGTCTCAGAGCGGCTTACAAACTCCTTTCCTTTCCCCTCCCCACAACAGACACCCTGTGAGGTCGGTGGGGCTGAGAGAGCTCTTTCGAGAAGAAGAAGAAGAAGAAGAGGAGGGGGGGGAGGAGGAGGAGGAGGAGATTGGATTTATACCCTGCCCTTCACTTGGAGTCTCAGAGCGGCTTACAAACTCCTTTCCTTTCCCCTCCCCACAACAGACACCCTGTGAGGTCGGTGGGGCTGAGAGAGCTCTTTCGAGAAGAAGAAGAAGAAGAAGAGGAGGGGGGGGAGGAGGAGGAGGAGGAGATTGGATTTATACCCTGCCCTTCACTTGGAGTCTCAGAGCGGCTTACAAACTCCTTTCCTTTCCCCTCCCCACAACAGACACCCTGTGAGGTCGGTGGGGCTGAGAGAGCTCTTTCGAGAAGAAGAAGAAGAAGAAGAGGAGGGGGGGGAGGAGGAGGAGGAGGAGATTGGATTTATACCCTGCCCTTCACTTGGAGTCTCAGAGCGGCTTACAAACTCCTTTCCTTTCCCCTCCCCACAACAGACACCCTGTGAGGTCGGTGGGGCTGAGAGAGCTCTTTCGAGAAGAAGAAGAAGAAGAAGAGGAGGGGGGGGAGGAGGAGGAGGAGGAGATTGGATTTATACCCTGCCCTTCACTTGGAGTCTCAGAGCGGCTTACAAACTCCTTTCCTTTCCCCTCCCCACAACAGACACCCTGTGAGGTCGGTGGGGCTGAGAGAGCTCTTTCGAGAAGAAGAAGAAGAAGAAGAGGAGGGGGGGGAGGAGGAGGAGGAGGAGATTGGATTTATACCCTGCCCTTCACTTGGAGTCTCAGAGCGGCTTACAAACTCCTTTCCTTTCCCCTCCCCACAACAGACACCCTGTGAGGTCGGTGGGGCTGAGAGAGCTCTTGACAGAAACTGCTCTTTTTCAAGAACAGCTGTGCCAGAACTACGGCTTGCCCAAGGTCATCCAGCAGGTGCAAGGGGAGGAGTGGGGAATCAAACCCGGTTCTCTCCGATCAGAGTCCATGCCCTTAACCGCTACACCAAACTGAAATGAAGCCAATTGCTTCATTTGAGGGACAATATTGTAGCAAGGGTTTCCTCCATAACGAGCGTCCGAGCCTCCATTGTAAAGAATCCTAGAGGGGGTTCCGGACGTCTCTGCAGACAGATCATCCCTTAAAGGGAAGTGCTCTATACACCTGTCATAACTTCAGGCTTTTGTTGGTCGGGATAACAAAGAATCTCATAAAGCATTTCCGGAGAGAAATACGCCCGGAGACATTCCATAACAAAGCGGACAAAGGAACGAAGTGCGGAGTCGCGCTAAGAAATTGAAGGGAAGGGAAATAAACCGGCTCCAAAAGCAATTTAGCGAAGAAAGCAATAACACGTACGTAAAGAAAGCCAGGTGTGTAGATCCCGGGAAGCGGCAAATGATCTTCGGGGACGTCATTAGCTGATTAATTTAACCTTGCGATTATCACTATAAAAACTCCACTTTGGGAAGGAGAGTTTAAACGGGGAAGTGGTCCGCCAGGAACCCTGCCGAGACTGAGACATAAGCAATTTTGAGTCTTCTCAAGCCTGCTCAACCGGCAGGAAGATCTTTAAAAACCGTGACGTGAGCCATAATTTTAAGCCCTGATGAAAGTGCCAGTGTCCATTTTGCTCGTGGATGGGAACGCTTTTAGGATAAGAAATACTCCCTCACTCATATACCTCCCACACTCCAAGGCCTAGTTTTGCAGTGTTTAATGTGGTTAAAGATCAGGGATACATTGTTCTACGGTTTGCCAGCCATCTGACAATGATGGAATCGTAGACAGTATATTAAGAGTTATTGGCTGCAAAATGGCTCCCTCTCGGAAGGAGTGCGATAAAAGGATTTGTTTTAGAACTTGACTCCAATCCTTAAAATTCATCTCAATGATACAGCTCTTCCAGGACCAGCGTTGGGTTATTTATCAGGGCTGCAGACAGCTGGAGTCATTTTAGGAGTTCGGGAAGAAGGTGGCGAGGGGAGGGGTGGTCTTGTCTCAGACGGTTTTTCTGAGGGACAAAGTGGTTTGTACTAGGGGCTGTGGCTCCGTGGAAGAGCTTCTGCTTTGCATGCAGAAGGTTCCAGTTTCAATCCCCAGCATCACCTTTCAGAAGGATCTCGTAGGAGGTGATGTGAAAGCCCTCCGTCTGAGACCCTGGAGAGACCCTGCCAGTCTGAGTAGACAAGACTGACCGTGATGGACCAAGGCTCTGATTTAGAAGAAGGCAGCTTCGTGTCTGAGTAGAGAAGACTGACCGTGATGGACCAAGGGTCTGGTTTAGTAGAAGGCAGCTTCGTGTCTGAGTAGACAAGACAGTCCTTGATGGACCAAAGGTCTGATTTAGGAGAAGGAAGCTTCGTGTCTGAGTAGACAAGACCAACCTTGATGGACCAAGGGTCTGGTTTAGGAGAAGGCAGCTTCGTGTCTCAGTAGACAAGACCAACCTTGATGGACCAAGGGTCTGATTCAGGAGAAGGCAGCTTCATATCTGAGTAGACGAGACCAACCTTGATGGACCAAAGGTCTGGTTTAGGAGAAGGCAGCTTCATGTCTCAGTAGCCAAGACCAACCTTGATGGACCAAGGGTCTGATTCAGGAGAAGGCAGCTTTGTGTCTGAGTAGACTAGACCGACCTTGATGGACCAAGGGTCTGATTCAGGAGAAGGCAGCTTCATGACTTGATGGACCTAGGGTCTAAGGCAGCTATGCCCAGAGAGCCATCTTCTGACAGAAATCAATACCGAATGCATTGGAAGAGCAGTGCACAAGGCCAAGGGTTCAAAAATAATCTCTTTTCTTTTTATCATTTTATCTGGAGATGCTAGGGATTGAACCTGGGGTTTTCTGCATGCCAAGCAGATGTTCTACCACTGAGCCATACCCCACACACACACAACATATGAAATTGTCTTATAACTACTCGGGCCACTATCAAGGTCAGTATTGTCTACTCTGGCTGGCAGCGGCTCTCCAGAGTCTCAGGCAGAAGTCTTTCATGTCAACAGTTCCAGGGATTGAGCCTGGGACCTTCTGCATGCCAAGCAGATGCTCAACCACTGAGCCACGACCCCTCCAAGGAGCCAATTCCTACTTCTGTCACACAATGGGACCTTGCCTGGAGGCTTCAGTTATGTGTATCTTGAATGTTCTTTGAGAGCACTGAACTAGCACAGAAATGTACCCCTGCCTGTCCGTTGTTGCTTTTTGCCCACAACAGGTGCTCAGGAGCAACCAAGTGACTGTCGAGTGACTCTCAAATAACAATGACCTACGGAAAGCCGAAAGATCAAGCTGTATAACTAGCACTTCATTGTAGTACTGTCTTGCTGCATGGATGTACCCCAAGTTATGTTAAAATAGAGCCTCTTTCTCCTTGCTTCTGGTTCTGGGGGACTTGGAGGTGGGGTGGGATTCTGTGTTTGCTCATTGATCGTGATCTTTTGATTCCATAGTAATGCGAAGCTATTTCTGGGTTCCAAAGGTTAAAAGAAAGCAAAACAAAATTAGAGTTTCACTGATCCCTGAAAACAAAGTGCAAGACTGCACACTAAATGCGAACAAAAGACTCCTTTCATATGATGTACACTGACTAAGAGGTTCAGCGGTGAACTACGAAGACCTGTGTTCGGATCCCATTTCTGCCATGGAGAGCCAATTTGGTGTAGTGGTTAAGAGCAACGGATTCTGTTCTGGAGAACCAGGTTTAATTCCCCCACTCCTCCACAAGAGCAGTCCTCGAAAGAGCTCTCGCAGCCCCACCTACCTCACAGGGTGTCTGTTGTGGGGAGGGGGAGGGAAGGGGATTGTAAGCTGCTCTGAGGTCCTTTCCACACTTGGATCTCATCCCTGTAATCAGAGTTCAACTCGCAACACAATACCTTGCATGTATCCCTGGTTATAACCGGTGTTCCCTCTAAGCTGAGTTAGTGTGAGCTAGCTCACCATTTTTTAGCCTCCGGCTCACAGATTTTTGACTCAGCTCAGGAAAGATGGCTCCAGAGCAAACTAATGTAGGCAGTAGCCAAATTGGCCGCTCACAACTTTAATGCCAGGAGCTCACAAGATAGATTTTTTGCTCACAGGACTCCACAGCTTAGAGGGAACAGCATCCGTTTATCCCGGGAAAAACGTGGGGCAAAACCGGAGTGACCTCAATGTAACGTGGAAACAAAAACTACCCTGAGATAATTACAGAGGTGAACTTGAGTGTAGTGTAGAATGTAAGTTCGGGGAGAGGGCTGAACCAGGATTTAAGGTCTAGTGCGGAAAGGACCTGAGACCAGTGTTCCCTCTAAGCTGAGTTAGTGTGAGCTAGCTCACAGTATTTTAGCCTCTGGCTCACACATTTTTGTCTTTGCTCAGGAAGGATGGCTCCAGAGCAGACTAATTTATGCAGTAGCCAAATCGCCCGCTCACAACTTTAATTCCAGTAGCTCACAAAGTAGAATTTTTGCTCACAAGACTCCACAGCTTAGAGGGAACATTACCTGAGACTCCGAGTGAAGGGCGGGGTATGAACACAACTCTCCTCCTCCTTCTCCCTGGATCCACCTACTTTCTAAAAACACTTGGGGGGGCACCAGAGATGGTGTCTGCAGGTTCTACAGTGCCCACATGCTCCATATTGGGGGTGACTGCCATCATCTATCCAGCTATCGATAAATGTAACCAGGCCGATACACCATTGAAAATATCCAATTTCCCGAATGTTATTTCTTTACTTGATTTCTATCTGGTTCGATCCCATGGGCTCAGAGCAGCCGATGGCAGGGTGTTTTTTTTTTAACAAATGTGTTTCTACCTGAAAGTTTCACCATCTAATTCAGGAGGGTGAAAAGCATCGAGAATGTTTTCTACAGCAGTGCATCAAAGCCTCATTTTTTAAAAAAATATTATGACGCTTTCCACTGAAATTTTGAGCAAGGTAGGAAGCTCTCGAAAAGGGTTGATTCCCGCTTATCCCATACAAAGTTGAAGAATGTGGAGCTCGATGGATGGATTTCTACAAAGGACACCATTGCTGTTTCGACTCCTCTACTTCACTGGAAAGGCTCTTGTTAACCACATCCGTTTGGCATTTATTCATTCCGGATTTATTTATTTCGCTACTTGAAATATTTATAAACTCGCCTTTCTCCTGACAAACTGGGACCCAGCGGGTGACAACTAGAGAACAAATACAATAAATACCAAATAAATTAAAACCACATGAAAATAACCAATGTTAAAAAGTATCAGTGGCCAGAAAGCATTCTCCTATTGGCCTAGAATTTGGGTCAGATCCCATGACCTATTAGAAGAGAAGAAGAGGAGATTGGACTTATACCCCACCCTTCACTACCCAAAGGAGTTTCAGAGCAGCTTACAATCTCCTTTCCCTTCGTGGTTTTTCCCTTCTCCTCTCCACAACAGACACCCCACAGCGGGGCTGAGATCTCTCTGAAAGAACTGCCCTTGAGTGAACAGCTCTAAAAGAACTGTGGCTGACCCAAGGTCACACCAGCAGCTGCATGTGGAGGAGTGGGGAATCAAGCCCAGTTCTCCCAGATTAGAGTCCATGCCCATACGAGATCAGGACCCTGTGTGATATTACAATTCCGCAAAGCCTGAAAGATGGAGCTCTTCCACCGGTCCTTTGGTTGAGGTGGCGGACATCACTTTTCTTTCCCAGCTATTTCCCCTCCAGTGGCCTGGATCTTGATATCAGTACTGCTGAATTGACATCAGTGGCCAGGATCTTAATATCAGTACTACTGAACTGACATCGGAACTGGCTCTTTGCACGGTATTTTATGGCTTTACTGTTGTAATTGTTATTTTAATTGTTGTTTTAATGGTATTGTACTGAGATTGTTATGAACCGCCCTGAGCTCATCCGCGGGGAGGGCGGTATATAAATCGAGTCAAATAAACAAATAAATAAATAAAACCACTACACCAAACTGACTCTCAATTAGCAGAAGGCACTGATGGTTATCCTTCTGTCTTCCCCAATCAGAACAGATTCCCTGATGGAAGAGAGAAGAGAAAGTGAACCCACATAGACCATGGGGGGCCCTCAATGCCAGCAATAACCTTTCCCCCAGTCTTTACGATTTGGATCTAAACTCGGGTCCCAAAAGTCAGGTTGAGAAACTTCAATTAAAATATGGCCCCCAAAACCTTTCAACCTTATCAGCTTTGTGTTTCCTGTTGTGACCCAAAACACTAGTGGGGTTTAGTAGCTACAGTATTGGACGAAGATCCAGGTAACCCAGGTTCGAATCCCCACTCTGTCATGGAAGCTCACTGGGTGACCTTGGGCAAGTCCAAGACTCTCAACCTAACCTATGTCAGAGGGTTGTTGTGAGGATAAAACAGAGAAGGCAAGATAAATGTAAGCATGGTTTCCTGTCCTGAAAAACACACAAGGCTCTACATCTGACAATAGCACTACAGATAAGATTAGAATTTCAACAGCCAATCCACATGCAAAAGAACCTCCTCAGGAAATAGGAAACCTCCTCAGGAAACAATCCATATGCAAAAGAACCTCCTCAGGAAACAGCCAATCCATATGCAAAATAACCTCCTCAGGAAAGCTCCTCTATTAGCATGTTTTCACAGCCTGGGGGACTTCTACAAGAGAATGACTCAGCCCTACCCCACCTTCCTGAGTAGATATGAATTACCTGCCTACCATTTTTCTTCTCACCTTGACACAGAGATTCCATCTTTCTGTGTTATACCTCTGAGGATGCCAGTCACAGCTGCTGGCGAAACGTCAGGTCCTGCAATGCCAAGACGACAGCCAGACACTCTGGAAAATCTACAACAGCTAATAAATGTAAACTGTTTTGAGTACCCATTGAGAAGTAAGGTGGGATATAAATAAAGTAATTACAAAAAAAAATGGATCTGGTAGCCAGAATAAAACCTCTGCAAAGGTCTGTTGACCCCGAAGTCGGATGGTGTCAGGTTAGCAGGGTCTAGGGCAGTGGCCTTCACCCCAAGGGGTCAGGAGCAGTGTTCCCTCTAAGATGAGTCGGTGTGAGCTAGCTCACAGTTTTTTAGCCTCCAGCTCATGCATTGTTGTCTTAGCTCAGGAAGGGTGGCTCCAGAGCAAACTAAATTTATGCAATAGTCAAATCGCTCGCTCACAACTTCAATGCCAATTAGCTCACAAAGTCAAATTTTTGCTCACATGACTCCACAGCTTAGAGGGAGCATCGGTCAGGAGGCTTTTGGCCAGATTGCGGAGCCGCACGCATTCTACCGCAAGATCCTACCACCAGTTTTGGCAGCATATGCTGATAGCCGCATGTGTATAAAAGCAAGGGCACCATGTCTCCTGTTCTCCTGAGTGTACACACACTCAGAGGAGCGACCGGATGGCAAGGTGAGTCACGCAGTTGCGGAGAATTTTTTTTCCACTGGCGTGGCCAGGAACTCTCACTCCTCCTCCTCCTGTCATATGACTCTGATGTCATGCAACTTCCTGTTATGTTCACATGGGTTACCATGCTTATGCAGTTCTGCAGGGCCTGCGAGACGGAGCTCTTCCACCAGGCTTTCAACTAGGAGCTGCCGCCCCCAACCACCAACGAGCCGCTACTAACATCTGGCCGCTACCACTGTGCTCCGGAGGATCACTGAGCGAAACTGCCTGGTTGTATGGTAATTTCAGCACGCCATCTTATGCATTCAATGTATTAGCACTAGCACTTTATGAAGACTTGTTTTAATTTATTGTATTGAATTTTAAATTGTTTTAATGTGAATGTATGGTCATCTATAGAACAATTATGTAAGCCGCCCTGAGCCCGCTTGCGGGGTAGGGCGGGGCATAAATTTAGATGATGATGATGATGATGATGATGATGATGATGATGATGATGATGATGATGCCTGAGGGTTAAAGATGGATCCCAGATCTGGAAAGTAGGGAAACCACAGGTCTAGGGAGGAACTAGATTCGAGTCCATATAGTACCTGATAGGGTTGCCAGGTGTGACACACACCCCTCAGCCACCAGTGGAGGATTTTGTTTATTTGTTTATTTATTAGATTAACAAATCTTGACCACCCTTCCCCACTTGCATGGGGCTCAGGGCGGCTTACAGCAAATCGATTCAGTGCATTATGAAATGAGTTAAAACCCTAAAAATTCAGTATTAAAAACATTCAAAGCTCTTAGGTCAGGGGTGGGCCAAGCTTGCTTAGTGTAAGAGCCACATAGAATAAACATCAGATGTTCTGAGAGCCACAAGACATAAATAAATATGACACATGCTTTTTTTATTTTTAAAATATGCACACTTGCTTTTTATTAACATTAAATGAGACTGCCAAAAATAAAAACAAAAGGGGTAAAAACAGATATTGCTAATGATATTTATTTGTCCAATGATATTTATTTGTTTGCTAATAATATTTATTTGTCTAAGACAGAAAGAGAGAGAGAGGTGGAAAGAAAGAAGGAAAGAGGTGGAAAGAAAGGGAGAGAGAGAAACAAAGAAAGCAAATAGATGGGAGGGAGGGAGGGGAAGCCTGCCTCCCCTTCGCTTCCCCAGCTGCCCTGCCGGGAGCCACATAATATCTGTGAAAGAGCCGCATGTGGCTCCGGAGCTGCAGTTTGGCCACCCTTGCTCTATGACGTCAAAACAAGACAGCGGTGCTAGCATTCGGTCCTGGGGGGAGGGGAGGGTGCCAGGCAGATGTAAGAAACCATCTTATGGGTTGTTGTTGCTCAGTCACACAGTTGAGTTCGACTCTTTGCAACCCTATGGACCACATCACACCATGCCCTCCTGCCCTCCGTCTTCCTCCAGAGTTTGCTCAACTTCACGTTCGTTGCATCGAGGACACTGTCCTCCAACCATCTTGGCTGTCCCCTTCTTCTTTTTCCTTCAATCTTTTGCAGCATCAGGGTCTTCTCCCTTCTCATTGGGTGGCCAAAGTATTTGAGCTTCAGTTTCATTATCTGGCCTTCCAGGGAACAGTCAGGGTTGATTTCTTTTAGGATTGCTTGATTTGATCTCCTTGAAGTCCAAGGGACTCTCAAGAGTCTTCTCCAGCACCATAATTCAAAAGCATCTATTCTTTGGCGCTCGGCCTTCCTTATGGTCCAACTCTCGCG
The DNA here is from genome assembly GCF_001447785.1 of Gekko japonicus. Classification (NCBI taxonomy): domain Eukaryota; kingdom Metazoa; phylum Chordata; class Lepidosauria; order Squamata; family Gekkonidae; genus Gekko; species Gekko japonicus. The sequence goes on from NW_015159874.1 coordinate 16,822, forward strand.
GCCATAAATGGGGTAAGGTTGCCAGATCTAGACTGGGAAACTCCTGGAGATTTGGGGACGGAGCCTAGGGAGGACAGGGACCCCATTTGGGTACAAGGCCATAGAGCCCATCCTCCAAATCATCCGTTTACTTCAGGGGAACTGATCTCTGTAGTCTGGAGATAAGCTGCAATTCTGGGGGATCCCCAGGTCCCACCTGTAGGCTGGCAAACCTACTCAGAGATCAACAAGATCTTCGAGGTATTGACTTTTAGGAGTCAATGCTCCCTTCACCATCTGTGGAGCTATCTGGATAAGGTAAAGGTAAAGGTTCCCTTGCTCGAAAGCCAGTCGAGTCCGACTCTAGGGTTGCGGTGTTCATCTCCGTTTCAAAGCCGAAGAGCCGGCGCTGTCCGAAGACATTTCCGTGGTCATGTGGCCGGCATGGTACCTATTTATCTACTTGCAATTTCCAAGTGGTACCTATTTATCTACTTGCAATTTCTTGCTTTCGAACTGCTCGGTTGGCAGGAGCTGGAATACAGCCACGCTAACCGATTACCATAGCCGGGTTGGGTTGGAGTCCGTGGATCGAGCTGTCGGTTCGTGAGAGCAAACAGAATGCGTTCCACATCGAACTTTGCCATTTGCTTTCAGGCTTGGCTAAACCAAACGGCCCGTGCTTAAGGAAGGAAACAGCAAAGAGTTATGAATACAACTGAATTAAGGATTTCAGCAAATCTTCACGAGACGTTCCATTTGCGACACTCGTTAACATTCCTGGTAACATCCTCCAGAAGTTGTCATTAGGGGAAGTCGCAGGGATTTTTAAATGTTACAGATGCTGGCTTTCAAGGAACAAATCGCTCGGTCTATAGCCCTGCCCGGACTGGTGCTATGTATTAGATTTGCACCCCATTAAACCTTTTTTCCATAGCAGTGGTAAATCTGGGCCTCATTAACATTTAGAGATCCAGCTTGCTCATAACCAGATGACTCCATCTTACTCTTTGAGATGAATGCGCCTTTGCAAAAAAAAGAGAGAGAAGTGATAATTGATTACAGAGCTGTGCTATTTGCAAATTCGTTTTATTGGCCTTTCATTAGCTCAATACTAGCTCTTGTGGAGCATTTTTAATTAGCGAAGTACAATAAAAGGATCAGAACAACTTTATGGTGGATGCTATTAATAAGAGAAAAAGGTAATTTTTAAGTAACCCCTGGATGAACTGGTGGGAAAAAGATCCCACCCCTGTTTCATGTCTGAAGAGTTTGTGAGCATCTGCGGAGCTCCTGAAATACGGCAGATTTTATTGCTGGCGTTCTCCGAAGTCAGGATTGTATAAACTGCGGCCACATTTCTAGCACTTGGCAACTTGGGAAAGATTACAGAAACCTGACTCCCTCCCACAAATGAAGATTAAAATGATTTACTTTGCAACATAAGGATTTCTCCAAAGTCCTGTGCTCCCTATTAGTAGGAATCATACCTTGGTATGTCAGTGGGTGTGTCTGAATATTTGATAGCCAAAGAATTTAAAATTCAGGAGTTAGTGGTCAGCTCATCAGGTATTTGTGGGGGCCCATGAAGGGCTGCCATGTGTCCTCTGGGGGTGGGAGATCTCCCACAGCCAGCAGGACTTGCCCATGGATACTCCAGTGGTCAGTAGAAGAAAAAATATTTCTAAAATGCTATTGGTGATGGATGGCATGGCATTAGTCATGATCTGGGCTGTGCCACCAGAGGCCTAGTAGGCCCAGGGAGCCTGGCTAGCAGTAGGGG
>NW_015159874.1:18674-19121 GCF_001447785.1 Gekko japonicus
AAAAGGGAGGTCTGAAGGTCTTGGGAGGGTGCTCTGGGCCTTCTCAAGGGATCCTAATTCAAAAGTGGAGGCAGCGTCAGGTGACACCCCACCTGAGCCGTGACAGCATTACTTCCAGAAAAACCCAGAAGTGATGTCACGCCTCTCTAGGAATAGCTGGAAACTCTATGGTAAAACAATAGAGTTTTCAGGGATTCCTAGAGAGTACTGGTATCACTTCTGAGAAAAACTCAGACTTTTAGTGTAGCGTGCCTGCCCACACAAGAGAGAAGAAGAGAAGAAATTGGATTTATACCCCGCCCTTCACTACCCAAAGGTGTCTCAGAGCAGCTTACAAACTCCTTTCCCTTCCCCTCCCCACAACAGACACCCTGCGAGGTGGGTGGGGCTGAGAGAACTCTGACACAAACTGCTCTTTTTCAAGGACAGCTGTGCCAGAGCTTGTGA
>NW_015159874.1:19339-23767 GCF_001447785.1 Gekko japonicus
GTGTAAAACTATTTACATATTTATTTACACAAGCATTTATATCATGATACGCACCGACAGAGTGCTTCGCAATACACAGGTTCATCAGAAGTGAGGTATCTGTACAATGCATGAACACTTATATACACATATTAGCCAATCAGACAAAGACTGCTTAGACACTCTGACTTGGTTACACAGTACAAGACAGAACAGGCCAGAACCAGTTCATTCTTGTTGAGATGACTGCCTAGAACTGTCAAATAGATCAAACTCATCACCAGCTAATGTCTTATTGCACCAAGTAAATACGGACACAGACATGATCTCCCACCTCCCTAGGAATTGCTGAAAACTCTATGGTAAGACCATATTGTTTTCAGCAATTTCTAGAGAGGTGTGACAACATGTCCGGGTTTTCTTCTAGAATCATACAATCATAGAGTTGGAAGGGACCTCCGGGGTCATCTAGTCCAACCTGCTGCACAATGCAGGAAATTCACAAATACCTCCCCCTCCACACCCGTAGTGACAGCTGTTCCACGCCCAGGAGATGACCAAAAAAACCCTCCAGGATTGCTTCCTGACCCCAAAGTGGCAATCAGCATTTCCCGGGGCATGTAAAAAAGGGCCATGAGAACTAAGCACCGCGACAACCCTTCTTGCCCTCCCTTCTCATGATCTGTTTAAGTTCACAGAATCAGCATTGCTGTCTGATGGCCATCTAGCCTCTGTTTGAAAACCTCCAAAGAAGCCCACCACCTCCCGAGGAAGCCTGTTCCACTGAGGAACTGCTCTAACTGTCAGGAAGTTCTTTCTAAAGTTTAGCAGAAAACTCTCCTGATTTAATTTCAACCTGTTGGTTCTGGTCCGACCTTCTGGGGCAACAGGAAACAACTCCACTCCATCCTCTATATGGCAGACTTTCAAGTACTTGAAGATGGGGGTCATATCAACTCTCAGTCATCTCCTCTCCAGGCTAAACTTGGAAGTAATGTGACACCATTGATGATGCCCCTCCGCATCTGGTCTCTCACCAGTTGCTAGTCTGGGCCTGGCAACCTTAGGCCCATGCCGTGGCAGGGGCTGACTACTTTGCGGGTCCATTAACACCAGTAGTATCCACCTGCTGTTGCCCCAGCTACTCTCCCCTCTCCCCACTGGTGTTTACCTGCCCACTTTTCTTTTGGTACCAAGGAAGTCAATGGCAATCAAAGGAAGTCTAAGAGCCTCATTGATCCCAGACCGGGTCAACAGGGGACATCCTGCTTTAGTGAGACAGGATCACAAGGTGGAAGAAGAAGAGGAGGAGGAGGACGAGTTGGCTTTATATCCCGCCCTTCACTACCCGAAGGAGTCTCAGAGCGGCTTACAATCTCCTTTCCCTTCCCCTCCCCACCCCACAACAGACACCCTGTGAGGTAGCTGAGAGAGCTCTTTCGAGGACTTCGCTTGAGAGAACAGCAATGAAAGAACTTATGACTGACCCAAGATCACTCAGCTGGCTGCATGTGGAGGAGTGGGGAATCAAACCCGGTTCTCCCAGATTAGAGTCTGCGCTCCTAACCACTACACCAAACAGGAGCAGGATGGGTGCTTGTTGATCCACGTGGTGTGGTGCGGTAGTGGCAGAGGAAAGAAGGAGCTCCAGTGGCAGCTTCCGAAAAGACTCCTCAGCTTTGGGACAGGTGAGAGTTCTTTCATCTTCCCCCTTACACCTTTCGACTCCCTTAGCTAAAAGCAGAAGATGGGGGCCCAGGGAGGATTCCCACTCCCACCGCTGAGCCAGGGGTGTGTTGTGTTGTTTGACCTCGCAAAGTTATCTCCTCCCTGCGTCGTGAGGTATAAATTCTAAATCTCTCCGTTTTTTCCTTTTCCTACCTCAGCGAGCCCTCCGTCAGCCATTTTGAAACTGGCCCTGCCTCTGTGGCAGCCATTTTGGGGCGATGCCCAGAACCCTTCCCCAGAATTCCAAAGAGTGCCTTCAGGCTCAAGAAGAAGGTTAGGGGCCCTTTTCTTCTAGCATCTCTGGAAATTTACCAAACACCTCCTCCCCAACCCCCCATCTCTCTCACACATATACACACTCTTTCTCTCACTCTCTTAACCTTTCCCCTTGAGCCTTCTCTATCTTCTGTTATTAAAGTTACGTAAAGGCCTCCTGCCAGGCGGTTCCCATCGTGAGAATAAGATAATAAATTATTTCACCGTTAATAATATGCCTTTTGCGCTCCGATGATGTTAACCCTTTTTGATTACAAATAACAGCAGAGTGGCTTGTTTAAACCTTGATCGGTCCCAACGTGGTATAAAGTGGTGGATCCAGTTTTTAGAGTGGAGTAGGCACGTGCAGAAGAAATAAAACCCTTTAAACAGTTAAAAGGGATGGTTAAACGATAATTAATCTAGCATAACCGACTAAGTTCAATGTATTATGAGTAGCTTTTTGAAAATAGCATGGTGTCAAGCTGATGTATGATCTCCTACTCTTGGGTTTTTAGTTAGTTGTGGGTCTTTTTCTTTATCCCCAAGATGTAGTTCCCTTCCTTATATTTTCTGTTGTAGTTTTGTAGTGTGGTAACAAAAAAACAATAAAAACCTCCCCCCAGGGGGATGAAAAACAAAACAAAACAAAAAACCCCTTCTACTTCACATCCTGAAGCTTTATTTATTTTATTTATTATTTGCATTTATATCCCGCCCCATCCCGCGGGCGGGCTCAGGGTGGGTAACATCATTCGAATAAATACAATTTCAGTTTAAAACATTAATCATTAAAACACGATAAAAACTTTGTAACAATTAAAACAAGAGGTACAGCTTGAAGCAATGTCAGTTGGCTATAAAGTTCTGGCCCGATTGTACCATGAGTTAAAGGCCAGTTGTTAGTGGTCAGTAAACAGGTGACAGACGGGTGAGAGCAACCACAGGGAGGCCATAAATGGGCGCCCACCACCTCAGCCAAAGGCCTGGCGGAAGAGTTCCGTCTTTCAGGCCCTGTGGAATGGAAGAAGATCCCGCAGGGCCCTGGTCTCAGTAGGGATCATGTTCCACCAGGTGGGGGCCAGGACAGAGGAAGCCCTGGCCCTGCTTGAGGCAAGACGGGCATCCTTCGGGCCAGGGACCACCAGGAGGTGTTGATCTTTCAAGCATGATGTTCTTTGAGGCGTATATGGGGAAACTTGCCTCCCCATAGCCCCTATAGCTCCCTATATCACTCCCCTACCTTTCCTGTTATCAGTATCAGAAATGATCACATGAGGGGGGTAGGTGATCAAGGGAGCTAGGAGGACTATAGGGCGGCAAGCTGCACTGTCACAAGTAGGGTGGCCATCTCTGGGTTGAGACAGACCTGGAGATTTGGGAGTGGCCAGGGTTTGGAAAGGGGAGGGTCCTCATCAGGCCATAATGCCATAGACTCCACCCTCCACAGCAGCCATTTTCTCCAGGGGAAAATACAAAAACCACAAAGGACAACGGAGTGAGAGAGATACTGAAAACCAAAAACACTAAACTCCGAAAGTGGGCTGCACCTAAAAGCTCCCCACTACTACAAAAAAGAAATGTAGACTAAGAGTATAAATGTTCCACCGACGAAAATTCACAAATAGTAACTCTGTTGAAAAAAGCACAGCACTCCAGTCAAATACAAGAAACTGTGCAAATAGACTTACAGCATTTATAAAAGCAGTTGGCAAATGAAGAAGAAGAGGAGGAGGAGGAGGAGATTGGGTTTATACCCCACCCTTCTCTACCGAAAGGAGTCTCAGAGCGGCTTACAAACTCCTTTCCCTTCCCCTCCCCACAACAGACACCCTGGGAGGTAGGCGGGGCCGAGAGAGCTCTGACAGAAACGGCTCTTTTTCAAGAACAGCTGTGCCAGAACTGTGGCTTGCCCAAGGTCATCCAGCAGGTGCAAGTGGAGGAGTGGGGAATCAAACCCAATTCTCCCAGATTAGAGTCCATGCACTTAACCACTACATCAAATGAACACATAGGATGTAGTCAAATCAAATCTAACAATGCAATAGCTGAGGCAGCCTGTACAACTGGGAACTAGAACATACAGAAATTACAAAATATAGTGTACAATATAGCAGCGAATAACAGCAATACAAGGTCCCGGTATAATATCCTTGTTTCCATAAGAATCCTTCTTCAGTCGCTGTGAAACATAAACATAAAATTTTATTTCACCGCATCCTATGTATTCATTTGGCGACTGTGTTTTTGTAAATGCTGTAAGTCTAAGAACATAAGAACATAACATAAGAGCATGAGAGAAGCCAATGTTGGATCAGGCCAATGGCCCATCCAGTCCAACGCTCTGTGTCACACAGTGGCCAAAAATACTAGCTGCCATCAGGAGGTCCAGCAGTGGGGCCAGGACACTAGAAGCCCTCCCACTGTTGCCTCCCCCCCCCTTCACGAACAATGGATATCAACCCT
>NW_015159874.1:23894-24500 GCF_001447785.1 Gekko japonicus
GACTCTTCGCGACCCCATGGACCAGATCCCGCCAGGCCTTCTGCTCTTCCGCCGTCCTCTGAAGTTTGCTCAACTTCGTGTTCGTTGCATCGACGACACTGTCTAACCATCTCATCCTTTGCCATCCCCGTCTTCTTTGACCTTCCATCTTTCCCAGCATCAGGGTCTTCTCCAGTGAGGGCTCCCTTCTCATTGGGTGGCCAAAGTATTTGAGCTTCAGTTTCATTATCTGGCCTTCCAGGGAACAGTCAGGGTTGATTTCTTTTAGGATTGACTGATTTGATCTCCTTGCAGTCCAAGGGACTATCTTCTCCAGCAGCACCATAATTCAAAAGAATCTATTATTCGGCGTCAGTCTTCCTTATGGTCCAACTCTTGCAGCCATACATTACTACTGGGAATACCATTGCTTTGACCATACAGACTTTTGTTGGCAGGGTGATGTCTCTACTTTTTATTATGCTGTCTAGGTTTGCCATAGCTATCCTCCCAAGGAGTCTTTTAATTTCATGGTTGCAGTCACCATCAGCAGTGATCTTGGATCCCAGGAACGTGAATTCTGTCACTGCTTCCATGACTTCCCTTTCTATTTGCCAAGGAGTGATG
>NW_015159874.1:24866-25872 GCF_001447785.1 Gekko japonicus
GTTTTTTTGATGTTGAGCTTCAAGCCCACTTTTGCGCTCTCCTCTTTTCTCCAACTCTAGTGGGCGGTGCTCATCTCTGTTTCCAAGGTGAAAAGCCAGCACTGTCCGAAGACATTTCCGTGGTCATGTGGCCAGCATGACTAAACGCCAAGGTGCATGGAACACTGTTACCTTCCCACCAAAGTGGTACCTATTTATCTACTTGCAATTTCTTGCTTTCAAACTGCTAGGTTGGCAGGAGCTGGGGCCGGAGAGGGGAGCTCACTCCATCACGCGGGACTCGGGTCTCGAACTGCTGAACTACAGACCTTCTGGTCTGCAGCTCAGTGTCTTAACATCTGAGCCACCATAGTTAAGGCAAATTAGGCCACTTTAAATCTGAAAAGACAGTTGTTTGGGAGTAAGGGAGAAAGTTCTCCAGATTAGAGTCCACTGCTCTGAATCACTACACCACACTGGCTCTCAGTTACATATTATATCTTCAGATAAACGACTGTTCCCCGTGCAGTGCTTATGAACCACATTACAGGTTCTGGAAAGGCCTCATGCATACAGCGGGGCAGAAAATAACCTTACAGACATGTCCGGCATCAGTTGCACTGCCTATGGGTCAAGCATGGCCTCGCTAGCCAACACACCAGTCTTCAACAGCTTGTCATAGAAATGGTCACGTCACAAACTTGACGGCCCTGTTTTTTTTAAAAAAAAGTACAAGAAATGTTCCGTCGGGGACCTTGGCTACAGCTCTGGAAAGCCCTATGTCAGAGGTCCTCAAAATGGTGCCCACATGACGGCACCCACGGCTTCCCACCAAGTGTTTTTAGAAAGCGGTCAGGGCCAGCTGTACCCATTGTGCTTTGACAGAATTCCAGAGGTGACTCAGGCTCAAAAATATTGGGGGGGCTGGCCCTACCCTAGAAGAAGAAGAAGAAGAAGAAGAAGAAGAAGAAGAAGAAGAAGAAGAAGAAGAAGAAGAAGAAGAAGAAGAAGAAGAAGAAGAAGAAGA
>NW_015159874.1:26040-48251 GCF_001447785.1 Gekko japonicus
GAGCACCGCAACCCTAGAGTCGGACTCGACTGGCTTTCGAGCAAGGAAACCTTTACCTTTTATGGAGCTGCGGTGGCTCCTTCCCATGTTTGTGTTCTGTTTACTGGGTCAGTGGTAGACAGCTTCAAGAGGGGATTGGATAAGCATATGGAGATCCAATAGTAGCTTTTCATAGATCAGGATGGGTAGATGTATTCGTCTGTCTGTAGCAGTAGAAGATGGAGCTGTGGAGGCTCAAGTGGTTAAGACGCTGAACTGCAGGCTGTGGAAGGTCGGTAGTTCAGCAGTTCGAGACCCGAGTGTGCCGCGTGAGCTCCTGTCTCTAGTCCGAAAGCAAGCAATTGCAAGTAGATGAATAGGTACCACTTCGGTGGGAAGGTCACAGCGTTCCATGCGCCTTGGTGTTTAGTCATGCCGGCCACATGACCATGGAAACATCTTCGGACAGCGCTGGCTCTTCGGCTTTGAAACAGAGATGAGCACCGCAACCCTAGAGTCGGATTCAACTGGCTTTCAAGCAAGGGGAACCTTTACCTTTACCTTACACACATACCCTCTTCAGCCAGAATAAACAATGCATCCTCCATTCCCAAACAGTTTGGCACGGCATGGGAATGCTGCAGGACTTGCCAGCCACAAGAGAGTGAGGCGTCAAAAATAAAATAAAAAATGGGAAGGGGGGGCTGGATGGGAGGCCAGGGGGCCTTGGCAGTGAGTCAGGGGGCTGGGCCCCAAGAGGCCCCACTGTAGCTACGGCCCGTGACTGACCCAAGGTCACACCAGCAGCTGCATGTGTTGGAGTGGGGAACCAAACCCGGTTCTCCCAGATTAGAGTATGGGAATGCTGCGGGACTTGCCAGCCACAAGAGAGTGAGGCGTCAAAAATAAAATAAAAAATGGGAAGGGGGGCTGGATGGGAGGTCAGGGGGCCTTGGCAGTAAGTCAGGGGGCTGGGCCCCAAGAGCGAAAAATAAAATAAAAAATGGGAAGGGGGGCTGGATGGGAGGTCAGGGGGCCTTGGCAGTAAGTCAGGGGGCTGGGCCCCAAGAGGCCCCACTGTAGCTACGGCCCGTGACTGACCCAAGGTCACACCAGCAGCTGCATGTGTTGGAGTGGGGAACCAAACTGGGTTCTCCCAGATTAGAGTCCGCGCACTTAACCACTACACCAAACTGGCTCTGAGAAAACAGGTCTTCATCAAAGTGCCCTCTAAGCTGTGGAGTCTTGAGAGCAAAAAATTCTACTTTGTAGGCTCCTGGCATTAAAGTTGTGAGTGAGCAATTTGGCTGCTGCATAAATCAGTTTGCTCTGGAGCCATCCCTTCCTGAGCGGAGACGAAAATGTGTGAGCCGGAGGCTAAAAAACTGTGAGCTAGCTCACACTCACTCACCTTAGCAGGAACACTAGTTAAACTCATTTTAGGAATACGCCTCAAAATTAAAAAATAAATAAATCCAAAAGATTCTTATGAATTGACAAAACATAAGTTGCTCTTCATCTGGGGAATCCACCAGAAAGATTATGGCTTCATGCACTTGCGTAAATCTTTTTGCTTCAAACCCACTGATGCAAAATCCAGCAGTCCCGGCTAAAATGTAGATTTACGGCTGAAGATTTATCTCCCAGCCTGGATGAAATGAGCATTGCTCTGACATTTGAGGGGGGCAGACCTGGAGATTCAAAACACAGAACTTGATCTGACTAGGGAAAAAAAGTATTCGCCTTAAAAGGCTTCCGTGGTAGCAACTGGGTCGTTGTTTTTTTAAACCTCCCCACGAAGCTTTCGGGAACCAGGGCCTTTGAGAAACTTATTTTCTTAGTGATTGTTAATTTTCACCTACTTTTGAATTTCCTGGTCTTGACTGGGATTGAAAGCTGGAAGACCACAAAAAAGCGATCCCCTCCTTCTTTTCCCGAGCTTGGTTTCGGTCAGGAAGTGGTGGGTAATCTTACAAAGAAAGATACCTCTTCCCCAGACAAACTTCCAGTCTGATTCCCAGGTTTAAAATGGGTACTGATAGATTCTAGCCAGGCTTAGATAAGTAACGAATAAGGAATGAATAAGGAAGTGCGAATAAGGAACCAACTTCAGCCTCCTCTTAGATAAGCCGTAAATGGTTTTAAAGTTACCCAGCCGAACGCTCAGCCGTCTAAGGTTCACTTAAATTGTCTGTGACAATTTCAGGGGAATTTGATATCTATATAACACTTAACTGTATTCCATTTAAAAATAAATAAATACCATGACACATTATCCAAGAATACATGGAACATATCCATATGTACATGGAAAAAAATATATCATAAATCATTTCCACTTATTAAATCAGGAACTCCCTCTCTAGTACTTATATAGGTTTACCCGTGCAGTGCGCTCCCTTCAATTTGGGATGGATCCAAAGAGCGCCGTGTGCACGTCTAAAGTGTTTCCATGTGCGCGCATGATGTGCCAATTTCCAAATCAAACTGCAGTCCGTGTTAAACGTCATTCTGGGACGACTCCCAGAAGTTTCTTTCTAGCAGACTCAAGGCATAGGAGAAGGGACTGAAAGTCTCAGAGCAATGATGGAAGCGGACGAGGGTTGCCAACTGTGGGTTGGGAATACCTGGAGATTTTGGGGGTGGAGCCAGGGGAGGGGAGGGGCCTCAGCAGGGTATAATGCCGGAGAGTCCACCCTGCAAGGTAGCCATTTTCTCCAAGGAACTTGTTTCGATTGTCTGGAGATCAATTGCAATAGTGGGAGAGCGTGGTAGGGGGACTCTCCTCTCAACTATGTTGGCAGATAAAATTCCGAATATAACTCGTATGGTAGCTAAATTTGGTTGGTTAGCCTATGGTATTTAGGAGAAAGTGGAGGGACTATAATTAGAGAGCCAGTTTGGTGTAATGGCTAAGTGTGCAGACTCTAATCTGGGAGAACCGGGTTTGATTCCCCACTCCTCCACTTCCACTTGCTGGATGACCTTAGGCAAGCCATTGTTCTGACAAGAGCTGTTCTTGAAAAAAAGAGGAGTTTCTCTCAAGAGCTCTCTCAGCCCCACCTACCTCCCAGGGTGTCTGTTGTGGGGAGGGGAAGGGAAAGGAGTTTGTAAGTCGCTCTGAGACACCTTTGGGTAGTGAAGGGCGGGGTATAAATCCAATATCTTCTTCTTCTTCTTAACAGGCTGGATTTGATTTTATCTCAATTGTATTGAAATTTGTAAACATTTTATTGTTTTAATGTTTTAGTGATTTTATAACATACACTGCCACAAGATATATTATTTTATAGCTGTTACATTAACTCTATTTGCTGAATTATGGTCTTTGACCGCAATAAACATACTATGTTATTCAGGAGAGCTCCCGGTACCACCTAGAGTTTGGCATCCCTTGGGAACTGGCCTATTTTTTATTATTATTATTATTATTATTATTATTATTTGGATATACTGTCGACTCTGTTGCTGTCGATGGAAGGTATGAATGTGGCTTCATAAGTCTTCTGCCTCAGTGTTTTGGTCATCAGAAGTCAGTTCCGTTCATGCAGATGTTTTCTTCAATGCCATTGAGTGTCAAACAGTGCTCTCCACCAGTGTGAGCCACCTCACAATTTTTTAGCCTCCGGCTCACCCCTCCGGCTCCCCCGTTTTTGTCTTCCCTCAGGAAGGACAGCTCCAGAGCAAACTGATTTATGCAGTAGCCAAATCACTCACTCACAACGTTAATGCCAGGAGCTCACCAAGTAGAATTTTTGCTCACAGGACTTCCATAGCTTAGAGGGAGCATTGCCCCTCTCCCAGCTTTGTCGATCATGAGATGATACTTGATGTAATTACTTCTTATATCCTCACCGACATTCCCATTTTCTCCCTTTTACAGTATTTGACTTTTTATTATGCTGCCTAGGTTTGCCATCGCTTTCCTCCCAAGGAGCAGGTGTCTTTTAATTTCAGGGCTGCAGTCACCGTCTGCAGTGATCTTGGATCCCAGGAACGTGAAGTCTGTCACTGCTTCCATGACCTCCCCTTCTGTTTGCCAAGGAGTGATGAGGCCGGATGCCATGATCTTAGTTTTGTTGATGTTGAGTCTCAAGCCAACTTTTGCGCTCTCCTCTTTCACCCTTAGCAAGAGGCTCTTGAAGTCCTCTTCACTTTCTGCCATTACAGTGGATGGCAGAAGACAGGAAGGCCTGGTATGATGTGGTCCATGGGGTCACGAAGAGTCGGACTCAACTGTGCGACTGAACAACAACAAAAAACCTGTTATGCATTACAGCAAACTTTTAGACATTGCTTCTGTGTGGGTAATTCTGTAATAGGGCAGAGCAAGAAATATGGTTCATAGAATCATAGAATGTTAGAGTTGGAAGGGACCTTGCAGGTCATCTAGTCCAACCCCCTGCACTCTGCAGGAGCGTAGCCAAAAGAGAGCCCTACAACATACCCGAAAGATGGTTATCCAGCTTCTGCTTGAAAACGTCCAGCGAAGGAGCATCCACCACCTCCCGAGGCAGATTGGTTCAGGATCGTCAAAATGGCTAAAATTAGCTAACGACATGTAGACAGATGTACTGAAAATAACCAGCATGTTGAAAACATAAGTCAAACTAATCTTAACCACAAATATTTAGAAAGCTGTTATTGCCAATTTCCAGAAGCTTACATGTGTATTAATATGTCTTGATTAACCCTTGTATTGTCTACATTAGCCAATAGGGTTTCCAGCTCTGGGTTGGGAAATACCCGGAGATTTTGGGGGTGGAGCCTGAGGAGGGCGGAGTTTGGGGAGGGGAGGGGCTTCAATGCCATAGAATCCGCCTTCCAAAGCAGCCATTTTCTCCAGGTGAAGTGATTTCTGTTGTCTGTAGTTGCAATCCCAAGAGATTTCCAGCCACTGCCTGGAAGTTGGCAACTCCATTATAATAAATGGCGTTACATTTGCTGAGAGGAGGTTTTGTTTTAAACATTTCTATCAATGAATGAAAATGTCAGCATAGGAAATGGTGAGATTTTCTGTGCGGGCTCGTTTTCCGTTATAGAGATTAAAACGTTGAAAACATCATTAATGTTTTCACAAATCTCGTTCCATTTGGTGAACAAAATCTAGGTCTACTGGGAGGGGGCAAAGAAGGAGAACCCGTCTGTCCTGCCACCGAAAACCTTTAATTCAGCTATCTGCCAGGACGGAAGACATTTGATTTACCTTTGTTTCATGTCGAGGCAAAAAAAAAAAAGCTGAGGAGGGAATTGGCCTTAAAAATAATTACTCTCTTCAGAGGCCTGTCAAGCCGGGCGAAGTTTTCACTTTTTCAACTTAGGAAAGGAAGAGGCCCTCCGCCCATAAGGGCTTCTATCATGGGTACATCTGCAGTATGTTACACCTCACCTGAGTAAAAGTGAAAAAAGGAAAGCTTTTCTAACAGCAGGTCCCATTTACACCAGATAACAGGGAACCGGAGAGGTGACAGTGAGAGAGAAGTGAAGAAAGTGTCAGTGAGAGCTGACGAGACAAGTCTTTGCAAAGTAGGTGTGGAAGCAAAAAAAAACGTGAGCCGAGTCTGTTTTCTCTGCTCCGGGAAAAGTAGCCAGGAGCGCAAGGAGTTAATACAGACCGCTAATTGCTAGATTGCAAAACGTCTGTATCGTAGCCCAACTCGTGCTTGATTCTAATACTAAACCTTAGGTCAAGGTAAAAAGGTAAAGGTTTCCCCTGCTCGAAAGTCAGTCGAATCCGACTCTAGGGAAGCGATGCTCATCTCTGTTTCCAAGCCGAAGAGCCAGCGCTGTCCAAAGACGTTTCTGGGGTCATGTGGCCGGCATGACTAGACGCCGAGGCGCACAAAACGCTGTTACCTTCCCACCGAAGCGGTACCTGTTTATCTACTTGCAATTTCTTGCTTTTGAACTGCTAGGCTGGCAGGAGCTGGGGCCAGAGACGGGAGCTCACTCCGTCATGCGGCACTCGGGTCTCGAACTGCTGAACTACCAACCTTCCGGTCCTAATGTTAAATTTTAATGTGAAATTTTACAGATTTTAGGGAGGGGGCATATATCCTAGGGTGAGACAAAATATGTCAGAAGTCAGCTCCATGAACCCATGGAGGATAGGTCTACCGATGGCTACTACATTCAGAAGCACTAATCCTCTGAGTCCCAGAGCTAGGAGGCAACATCGGGGGAAGGCTTCGGCCTCTCTGCCCTGTTGTTGGATATCCAGAGGAACTGACTGGCCACTGTGTGAGACAGGATGCTGGACTAGATGGACTATTAGTCTGATCCAGCAGGGCTCTTCTTATTGTTCTTATGTTCTTATCCAAACCATCCCAGGTTTGGATAATCGTATGATACTGAGACTTCCTCCTATGTTCAGAAGTAGGTAACAATAATTGATTTATATTTATAAAATATAAAATATGTATAAAAAAATAGCACAAAATCCTTTTGTCACAACAATCATTCTGTTGGGGAAAATCGGTAACGCAATCCCAGAGTTATTTCGCCGAACCCTTTGGAACTTTAGGCATGCCGTAGCAAGGACTTGGCAGTTGGTTTTGCCCTTAAACAAAGAACAAAGATAGGGCGGCCATTAAAGCAGAAAGTTAGAATGTCAGTGAAACCTCTTTGTTTAATTCCCCTGTCTCCACGGTAATAAAACGCATCGTGACCAGATTTTTGTATATAAATAAGAGGGGGGGAGAGAGAGAGACAATTGTCCCGAGCTCATCTTAAAGAGGCAAATAGGAGGTCATACGCTAGAGTATTTCTTCGGCCCTACAAAGAGGCTTGTTAGCATTTTAGGGGGCTGTTGTTGTGCGTGTGTTTCTGCTTCTAGGAAAAGTGCCTGCTGTTCCACAGACTCTATTTGTTCTGTCTTTTCTTTCTCTCCCCCCCACCCCTTCCACTATTGCTTATCTGACTACATGGGCCTGCCCTTTGCTTAGATTTATGGGTTGAGGCTGCGGTGTGTGTATTTACAGTCTCCTGACCTGAGGACCTGGAGCCGAAGAAGCGAAGGAGGAAACCAGGGACTGTTCCATAAACAGAGACAGATATGGGGTGGGGGGGAACCTGGCACTTAACATTTTTAACTTCTTGAGCAAGTGAAGGAATTAGCGATTAGATTAGGGAGGGGGGAAACCCTGAGAAATGTGGTTCAAGAAGTTTTGGGGGAGTGAGATCAGCTTTGGACACCGGGTGTATTTTGTGTTTGTTAACAGGACAAATGATAAAGCCAGAACAAAGTTTCGAGTCCAGCGGCACCTTTAGGACCCACAAAGTTTTACTCAAGGTATAAACTTTCGTGTGGTATAAACAATCTATTTTATTTTATTTTTGAATCTGAACAAAGTTTGGATCCGGCGGCACCTTTAAGACCCACAAAGTTTTATTCAAGGCATAAACTTCCGTGTGTACCCACACTTCTTCAGATACATTGAATCTGAACAAAGTTTGAATCCGGCGGCACCTTTAAGACCCACATAGTTTTATTCAAGGTATAAGATTTTGTGTGCATGCACGCCTCGTCTGATGAAGTCATCATTTTAAGGGTTTTTTGGGGGGGAAGTGCTTTAAATTAAAAAGTTTCAAAGGTGTTTCTAGCACAATCGTTTATTTTATTTTATTTTTGCAAGAAGTTTTAAAAAGAGCCTTTTTAAATGGGACGCACTGTCTCAAAATGGAGGTTGGTGTTTGGCCAAACAAGCGTTAGACCAAACAAGTATTTTTGAATTATGTCTCCTTTTTGAGTACTGTGTAAAGGTTCATCTCAGCTAAGATGGGCTGGGACAATAACCAGTGGGTGTCTTGACATTTCAGGCACTGAAGCCATGGTAGCAACTTGAGTTCAAAAAAGGAAATGAAAGTTTGGTGCAGAAAATTCACTGGAAACATAGCTCCTGTAATATTTTTTAAAGATGAAGCAATAAACAAACTGATCGCATTTTGCTCCAGACTGCCTTTAGACCATGACTGAATGTGAAAGGGTGTTTCTAGATAGCGGTTGAAACTTAAATATTTATTTGATAGAAGCGTCACTGCAGTTTTCTTGTAGGAGGGGGAAGAAGGAGAATTCTGTTGTAAAATTATGGTCCATTTGGTTGAAAAGTGTCCTGATGCTCTTTTGGGAAAAAAATCTCTTCACTCTCTTTACAGAGCTGAAAAAATCAGTTTATTTGAGATACTCTGGTTGGTTTCTTACTTAAGAAGTACAACTTGGTCACAACTGTATCATTTAGACTCACACTTTTAACATGCTCAAATGCATCAAGGGGAAAGATAGATAGATAGACAGACAGATAGACAGACAGACAGACAGACAGACAGACAGATGGACGGACGGACGATTAACAGAGCTTTTTTTCTGGGGGAACATGCCATAATGGAGTTCCAGAACCTCTTTGAAAAAATTCTTTTAAACATGCTTAAAAGTTCATGAGTTTTCAGTATACAGATTGAAAACTTCATTTCCCTCTTGAGAGTTCCAGCACCACTTTTTCAAAAAAAGAAAAGCCTTGGATAGATAGAGTTGGCTGATGAGGTTTTAGGGATGCAAACCATACCTGAATGGCCAAATTGCATAACGTGAGGACTAAAGATCCCAGTGAAGTTTTTAATACACGTAGCAATTCGATATAGACTTGCACTTGCGCCAACCAAGGCACGGAGTGAAAAGGAGCAAATGTCTGGCTGTGCTGGGGGCAGCCAAATTGTATCATGTGGAAAAGATTTCTCACTGTCCCTTTTTAAAATATATATATATATATTTCAAGATAAACACTGCCGTCCCTTCACTTGAAGCAAAGCAGGCTGAAAGTTCCAGCGGCAGAAGCCGGCGCCTGGGAGAATTCGGGAGGCCATCGCCCCACTCCTAACCTATTCTGCTTTATTGTTTGCGCTGGGCTCCATTTGCCAATCAAATCTTTTTTTTCCTCCTGCCCCCCTCGGACGCCGTGTCCCGTAGCAACAGTGCCATGGGACGGAACCATTTTGAACAGACGCCCCATCTCTGTATGCCAGGGGAGTGGGGGGGCAAGAGAGGAAAAGAAAGAAAACAACAACAGGCCCCACAAAGAACAGCGAGATGAATTACTCTCTTTTATGAGCCATAAAAGTTTTATTCATCTTGACACCGAAACAGGTTTAGGCAGCCAGTTGACACACCTTAAATAAATAAGCAGAATTAATTCCCCTGGCCCTTTGGAACAATAGAAACATGCCCGTACGGCTCAAGACGGGCTACAATTCCACCCTCCCCTTCTGCTGCCTGGATATTGATATTATTTGTGTGTGTGTGATTTTTGTGCTGCCTGGATATTGATATTATTTGTGTGTGTGATTTTTGTGTGTGTGCGTGTGTGCGCATTAGCGCTTCCTTCTCAGGGGTCTTCTTGATCCCCCTTCAGCTTCCTTACCCCTTGTTTTATTAGGGGTTGCCAAAGGTTGGAGACCTGGTTGTACCGCTGGCTCCCACCGCCGGCTTCAAGGAACCAGTTTTGTGGCGTCTGGTTTGTCTGTTGTTTTACGGCTGACCTTCAGATCAACTTTACCCCCTGACCCCGGGAGGCATCTGTCATGACAAGAGGCTGTTTAACACAAATGGTGCCCATTTATAGGGGAAGAGAGTCAGAAGATTTCCTTTTTTGAAAAAAAGAAAGAAAAATGAAGAATCTGTGCTCTCTCTGTCTCTCTCTCTGTCTCTCTCTCTCCCTTTTCCCAACCCTTCTTTTCTCAGTCACCACAGGTGAAATCCACCACCCCCAGCAGCTGGCTCATGAAGTAATGGGCAGGGAAGGCCTTAATGAGAAGGAAAGATACACCCCCCCTTCCCCTCAGCTGGAGATTAATAGATGCAAATGAGATGCACAAACAAAAGGCGCCTGGACAGAGAAATATCTGCCATTCCAATAAAATGCTGCCTGCAGCTAGAAGATGAACAGCTTTGATAAAATGGTAACAGAAAGCACCTCTCTCTCTCTCTTTCTCTTCCTCTCTCTCCCCTCTTTTTTATTCTCCAACTTGTTTTACATCCTAATCGACTATTGTCATATGTAACCCCATCTGAGCATGGCAGAAGCGGGGGGTCTCCCCACGGTTTGGGAGACTGGTTAACCACTTGTTTTCAAGGCATCCGTGGAATAGAATCAGTTATTCTTATTTGGTTTTATTAGGAAGAGGGTTCTTTCCCCCCCCTCCAATTTTTGGAGGGCGTCGGTTTGATTTTAACCTGTTCTTGATCTCTTGGGTTTTTTTTAAAGACTATTGTCGTCAATACAGATTGTGCAATTTTCCCCCCCCACTCCAATTTTTGGAGGGCTTCGGTTCGATTTTAACCTGTTCTTGATCTCTCTTTTTTTTTTAAGACTATTGTCGTCAATACAGATTGTGCATTGCCTGTTTCACCTGCAGGTAAACGCGGGTGCCTTTCTTTTTAAAATTTATTGAGAGAGAAAAGAAAGGGGGGTGTTAAACCTCCAAGTTTATGATTTGAGTAAGACCCAAACATTGGAAATCCAGCAAGGAAAGCAGACTTTGAAACACGCCTGGAACAGCAGCACCCAAAGCAGCCCGCTATTAATGAAGGCAATCAAATCGGGAAAGCTAATTCAGAGACAGACACGCGAACATGCTGATTTTAATAAGCTTTTAAACAGGCAATCTCTTAACTTTTTAAAAGTCGCTCTTTTTTAATTTAATTGTTTGGGTCGTCAGAGATTGCCCAAGTGAACACATGCGCCGAAATATGTTTGCAATATGTGCATCATATATATCTCCAAAAAGCCTTTCAAATTAAGAGCTGCAGTCCAAATAACACCTCTCTGTATACAAACCAAACTTTGTCTTTGTGGTCTATTAAACCCTGTGTATTTCTTACATTACAGTCTTTTAAAAAAAATCTTTCTTATATATCCACATAATTTGGGAGCAGGTGACAGAGAAAGATGCTTGGGATCCAAAGATGCACATCTGCACACACACTTTAAAAAAAAAAAAAGTCTTGCAAATTATAAATACCCGGCTGGGTTAATTCAATCATTCATTCTTGAGACATTCAACACTCCCCCCCCCCCCAGCATGGAAAAGAACAACAATGCGTCTTCTTAAAGCTTTCTTAGCCAGACTTCAAGGATGATAGTTGTTACTTGGGGGAAAGTGTCAGAGAGTTTGCGGTCTCAGATAAATCTGTATTGCACTGTTGCTAGTCTCTGTCTGGGGTATAGGCCTCGTTTTTGTAATATAGTCATGAGAGAGAAGGGGAGGGGATGAAAACGCATCTGGGTGTATCTGCCCTTTATGCCCATGGGTGCCTCTAAACAACACACATTTCTTTCGTTAATCATCGCTGCATTATCCGCTGGAGCCTCAAGAGTTAAACGAAACCTGGTTGTGCAAAGAAGGGTTTCTCCTCCCGCCCAAGTTGCAAGCCGGCTGGCGTTATTACATTCGGTTTCTGTTGTTTGGAAAAGGGCACCCAGCATCTTAGGCACACAACAATGAAATTACAGCTGAGATTTAGGTTAGCAAAAGCCGTCTTCCGCAGGCTTTTATGATTCATTATTTCCCATTAAATACAGTATTAGAAGTGTACACCAGATAGCTCATGGTGCTTGCTCTTGGAGCGCATTATCTATATTACGCAGGCCTGGGGAGCAGAATTAGAAAACTTTTGGGGAATGAGCAATATGTGTTTGCTGATAGAAGTGCCATATGGCCCATCTTCATCAATTGCTTTCATTGCAACTCGGATGCTGGAGAAATTAAAGTTTTATTTGATGTGGCACGGCTTAATGAACTGTCTTCTGTTAGGAAAATTGAATATGTTTCCTGTTATTTGAGTGCAGAGTCCTCACGGTTTGGGGTTGATGAGGGATGCATTATGTATTGTTTATTTAGCGTTTTGGAAAATAAAACAAAAAAAATCGATGATAGAACGGGTTTGGCATTCAAGTCACCTTTTGACATTTTCCTGGATTTCTTTTCTCCCTCCCTCTCTTTTTTTCAATTTTCCCATCCTAATTATTTTAAACACCAGGATGATTGTATACCTTTGCTATGCATATTTTGTCTCGTTGCAGCACACACACACACACACACAAGCACACATTTTTAATGATATGATTTAACCGGGAGTAAGAAGGAAATATATCTTTGGAGTTAAGTTACTTCACTTCTGGGGACAAAACATCTATACCCCACCCCTGGAAGTTTTAAATGCTTCAACAGCTTGTATTTAGATCTGTCATCGATTAACGTGTCACACCAAAAGCAGTACAAAGGCAAGATCCAGGCCCACTAAATTCTGAAAGAAAGAAAAAGTCTCAATATTTTCCTAAAGCAGACATCTGTAGATTTCATAGCTTGGATGTAAAGTAATTCCGAGCTGTGAATTGTAACATGGTGGTCACTGAAAGGAAGCGTGAAGAAGAAGAGCACATACCATACAGAAGAAAATTAACGAAGGGTCTCCGTCCATTAAAGTTAATTAAGTTACGGCAACTGAGAATTTAGACCCGGATGAATTTAGCATAAAAATGTTAAGTGTAAAGACGGTTCAAATGATAGGAAGCAGTGAAACACAGAAGATAACGTTTGACATCTGTAGCGAAGTTGTATATTACAGTAGTTAACTTGCTAATTAGTGGCTCAACATAGACACGTTTTAAATTAAGGGGCGGGGAGGAAAAGGAGGCATCTTAATAATTCTGGAAATTTTCCAAGGCCTTCGAGAATCCGCTCAGATCTCGAGAAGTGACTGCCCTGCATTTCATGAAGCTGCCCTGTACTTCTATCTCAGCAACAAATAATCACAAATGTTGTGAAATCATTTAAAACGAGACCCTTCCCTCCTCCACTTTCATCATACAGGACGTTCTTTTTTGACCCGTTAAAAAAATTTGTCCTGGGCATCCTGATTTTTGTGTGTGAAATCTATCCGGATCGAACGAATTCCTCTTGGATTCTAAGTCCTGTCTGTTACAAGAGAAAATGCTGTGACAGAATGCAGCCAGACAGCTTTAGCTCAGCAAAAATTGCCACTGATATCTCTGTGTCTTCAGCATCTGTCTTTGCTCCATAGTCATTACACAATTACAGGGTACTATATCTAAACTCGTATTGGAATTTTTAAAAGGAGTTTTTTTTAAAAAACAGTAAAATCTCCTTCTGTGCAGCCTTCCTTTTGCATTTTAATTCTCAAAGCAGTCAGTTCTGTATCTCCATACAAACTAAATCACCCTTAAACAGAGAAATGAACAAGAGAGAAAGGAAAAGGGGGGGGGGAACCTGCAGAGGAACCACTGTGGAAGCCGCACAAAAGTTCATTTTAAAGCAGGAATATTTCTTCGGGAAGAAAATGATGCATTTTATGAAACCCCACTCCATGACAGGCGCCTCCTTTGAGGAACACCATTATGCATTGTTATCAGCATGGCGTAATTTGACTGTTGACAAAGTATCTGTGGCAGCGAGAAAGAAAGCAGTTAGAAGTGTGTTGGATTGTAATCAAGAAAGTGCTTAGTTGTGCGAGGCTGGGTTTTGAGCAGATTTGAATCAACATTGCCTTGAGGGGACATGCACATACTTAAAAAAAAAAAAAGAGGGGGGGAAGTCCATTAATTTTTAGTGAGAAAATTAGAGTGGCACTTGATGAAGTGAAATTTGACATGCGTTAATTGCTCCGCAGCTCTTCTAATTAGAGATTTTCAAATTCTTTTACTCCTGTCAAACTGATGCCACATTGTCTTTAGTGGACAAAGAGGGAAAATTGCAAATTGGGCCGATTGCTCAGTGGTCGGTGCTTCACTTTTTAATGCTTGTGTTTTCGTTTTGGTAAGGTTTGAGGCCCTTTTTTAAAAAAAAGACAGGGAACTGAAGGAGAGAGAAGAGTTTTATCCTGACACAGTGTGTTACGATGGATTTTAGTGGCTTTTGCAGAACACAAACTCGAAAGGTGAAAGACTGCGTGAATTCTGACATGTTATACATATTTTCCTAATGCAGACGTCTGTAGATTTCATAGTTCCGTAGATTTCATAATCCACAATCTGGTAAGGCTGAGTTGTTGGTCTGATTCCACTGAACTTAATGGGACTGAAACAAATGTCAATCCAAGTATCCTGGGCCGATTGGGCTGTGGATCAGGCCATGAATAGTTGATCTTAAAGAACCCAGCTTCTTCGATTAGATTTTGCTTGCAATAAAGCAATTAGACAAGCACACATATCTGTTGATTTTTATCCGGCTTCTCTCTTAATATGCACTAACAAGGACAGAAAAGCCCACAAAACAGCCAAATTCAAATTTTCTCCAACCCCATAACAAAGCGTGCCAAATCATGATTTTGCTATCTTAATACGGAAATAGCACATATAAATATATCGCAGACCCGAGTTAAGTCCGAACTCGTGGTTCTGCTCTCCCCAGGCCCTTGCACACTTTCTTTATTCATTAACATATCATTTTTTTTCAATTTTCCATTTTTGTGCGATAACGATATTAATGCCGGGGCCAAAGCTTGATTGGAGCTAAATTACTTGTTACCAGGCTGGCATTTATTTATATGGCATTGAATTATAAAGCTTTGCTATTGTCATGCCTTGGGCGAATTGTTTATGACACTAGTAATAGGAGTAATTGTTATTGTTGAAATTACCTGTCAGCTACCCGTGGCAGTGGCCGTTGTCCCACTGACAAATAGTGACAGGGGAGAGGAATCTTCCACGCGTCCTCCTGATGACTTCTCCTCTGATAATAAGGAGTGCAGGGCCTCTGATAATTTGCCTGTCAGTGTTGAGTGTGTCTCGGAGAGAGACTTGGCCAAATTGTTGTCATTCACTTTGACAAAGACAGCAAAATGCTCCGGGAGGGGAGGGAGGGGAGCTTTATAAAAATAAATGAAATCGCTTTGCACGTCCTTTGTTTGGATTGTCCCTGCCCCACCTCGCTTGCTTTATACGAGATTTCTAAGATCACCATACATTTCTAGTCTGGGATTACCTACGTGTAAACCACAGGAGATCTGGCCACCTTGCTGTCTGCTAAGTGAGAAATATTACCCCAAAGCCCGCGGCTCTTGGGGACACACAAAAGAAAATTGGTGCCACTTTCTAAATTAGATTTCCCTGTTTGTTTTTTGCACCCATAGTTGCTGTAGGACTTCCCACACCCCAGCCATCCATTCTCTGTTTAACCACGCTCAGAGAACCTAAAAAATTTAAAAAGACTGTGTCGTCTAATACTAAAGAAGCCACAACATTCACAGCTCCCAGCCTCTTTAAATTGTGACGTGCTCCTCAGTCAACCAGGTCTGTTTGTGTGATGGTTACACAGAAATCTGTATTTCCTCTAGAGGGGACAGGTTCGGCATCTTGATAAGCAGTGACGCTTTTCAGTCGCGCAGAATTGGTGATCACAAGGTACCTGGAGAAGAAACGTAGTTGTGCTGTGTGCTGAAGGCATGGGGTTTTTCTGAAATTCTCTCCCTGACGCCAGTAGTCTGACACAGCACAGTTGGCAGAACTGGGCTGGGTGGGACACTCATACCTGTCAGATATTTTAAGCCAATGGAATTGTGCCGCTCCTGAGAAACGCATTCCAATTTCCAACACATACTTCCTAGTTTATGGCTACCAAAGCTGTTCTTACAGTTCAGAGATTCCGAACAGGATATCACTCAAAAGAGGTTGGGTGAATAAGGTTTATTCACTGTTTTAACCATTCGTTTTGTGACCGCAGCAATTACCTGCGTCTTGGACTTCACCGGCTAGATTGGCCGCAGAGCACCCCGAATGCTTTTTGACTTCACTTGGAAAGGGAGAAACCTCTTTTAGAGACACTGTTCCATAATTTTTATTGGCCTTGACAACACGGTTTTGCAGACATAAACATCTGCAGATTGAGAGCTGCGTGTACACAGCTGAATAGCGCAATTGTTTGCATGGATGCTCTTTCTTCTGTGGGTTTAGAACCTGAGAGGATTGGTGGGTGTGGTACTAATCCACTTCACTTGCCTGGAGCAGGATTAAGAAACACTGAGAAGGCAAAAAAATGGCGGATCCCGAACCTGGTTTAAGCTTCTCTGACTTGGCTTTGAGCCTGTTTTAATTTCAGAATAGGGGACTCTTTAAGCAGCCCAGCCTAATGTAATCCCATTGAAGTCAAAGAGGGGCTGCTCCAGAAGTAAGTGCGTTACATGTGCCAATTAACTATCTATAGGAATTTAGTCAGAGCCCCATTGAAGTTAATAGCGCTAAATCCACCTAAATCCACACATGATGTCGTAACTGGGTTATAGATCAGG
Source organism: Gekko japonicus (assembly GCF_001447785.1). Lineage (NCBI taxonomy): Eukaryota > Metazoa > Chordata > Lepidosauria > Squamata > Gekkonidae > Gekko > Gekko japonicus. The sequence goes on from NW_015159874.1 coordinate 42,317, forward strand.
CTGCCTGACAGACCTACCTAGCAAGAAATTTTAGCAAAGTAACCAGGTGCTTTGATCTTCCCATGAAGTAAAATACTGTGTGTGGTTTCCCCCCCTTTTTTTGTTTTAAACAGGCAGCTAGATTCAGATGCCTTCAAACAGGTAGCGTGGGACGGAGAAAAGAAAATAAGAACCTTCTATTTCTGATCACACACCAATTATTAATGAAGTTTCTTTTGTTAGCAGGTAGCTGTGTCAGAGACGGCCTGCTTCAATGGTGGGAAGCCGTGACACAATTAAGAGGTTACCCTCCGTAAAGTGAATTTTCCCCCCCTCAGATTCGTAGCTGTGGGATTATCATTTTAAAAAAAACCAAAACCACAGAGCACGATTCAGTCTTTTGTCTGTCGAAAGCAGTGCATGTGATCTCAAGAAGGGGGAAAACAAAATATTTACAGTGGGAAATGAAGATATTTTTAAAACCTTGATGTATTTCAGTTTGTCACTGATACATGACATTCAATTCAATTAAATTAGACTTCCTAGGAATCTGCAACTTGGACTCGTCTAAAGTCAAAATCCACCTTCAGTGGATAACAACATTGAGAGTTCATTTTAAGACGTAACCGTAGCTTTGTTTCCGTTTCTTTTCTTTCCCCTTCCTGCCCCGTTTCTTTTTTCCTCCCTGTCATGAGCTAAGTGAAATAGATGCCTGTTGTAATTTTAATATAAACTTTGAAACAAAATGCTTGTGAGTGTGAATTACTAAAGTGATCGACAGCAAATCTATCCCTTTCTCTCCCCCCCCCATTCCCTGTCGAAATCATCCATTCCCATCAAGAGAGACTGGCCGGATCATTTTTACTGTTCTAAATAAGGCAATGCAATGTTAAGAGAAACCGTCAGAAATAAATCTCGCGGGATTAAAATAACATTTCTGCATCTTGTCAGCGCAGATGGGTTCACGCTTAACTTTTTTGCATAATTTGGTAGGCGATTCACTGCCTAATGTTCGATACATAAACAAGCCAACGATTATTATTCAGCATTTTAAGATTGTGAAAGGATGACAACGCGCAGTAGGAATTGTGTGGGTGTTTTTTTTTAAGAAAGTCTTGTGTTATTCTCTAGGACACAGCTTTCGATGCAGACTATAAATAAAATGTAAATCATAACATAACTCATAAAGAATCTCTGTGCAGTTTAATATGAGCACGCGATGTGGGGAAGAAAGGAGGGGGGAAATGTCAAGGGTTTATTTTTTTTATTCCGAGTTACTCCCATGTTATTTTTTTGAATAAACTGGATTAACTGTACTTAGAACGGGAGATAAGGGACATACTTCTGTTGCCTTACAACATTCTTGAGGATTTACACAACCGTCGCTGTGCATTTATGCTTTTGGAGTTAAGTTTTCATATTTATGGACTTTGGGAGTGTGCATAGAACGGAGAACATGCAGCTACCCAATTCTGAAATAAAAAGTTCATAAATTTAAGAAAAAGAAGAAATTACTGCTACGTTTCACAAGATTTTTTTTCTTCTTCTCTTCTTCTGAATCCACATTGAGAACACCTGCTCGGATTTGTAACTTGAATCTTCTGCAGAAGTTCAGCATTTTGGAATTTCGGGCTTGCAGAATTGCTAATATATTTTTTAAATGTTTGGTTTTTTTAAAAAAAAGCAAACAGTAATATGAGGCTTATTCTTGTAGGATAATGGAAGCTAGTTTATCAGCAGGCGCTCATTCCCTCCCCCCCACAAAAAAAACAGGTCTAGAAAGAGAATATAGACAAATCTGTCTCTTAACCTTTAAAGATTTTCTGCCTATTTCTGCATGTCCTTTATTGCATTAATTTTTTATTTAAATTACGCCATTAACTGGATATGAATTTATCAAGAATACATATATTGATTTATAAAACACCACCATTAATTATTATAATAGCTGGATGGAGCTGGTTTTACAAAGTCATTTAAAGGTTTTTTTTAATATAACTCGGACATACATAGTGAGACAGACATTACGGGCAGGACCACAATTTAAACTGGCTACCAGGCAGTTAATGAAATCCCTGATTTATATTCTGCTTGCGAGATTGATTAGCTTGTTGCTTTGTGAAACTATTTACATTGTGCCGTTTTTCAAAGGAGGCCTCAATTTTTTTATTATTTTTTTTAAGAGCCAAATGAAATCTCCAGTCGAAGAGCCAAATAGATTTTGGTTTGGGGGATTTGAAAAAAGCTGGCGATGATTTATTAGATGAATCGGGAGCCGTGTCACGCAATCTGTGGTTTCTTGACGGCGATTCTGTTTGCACATCTACAGTTTCACCTCCTCTTCTGGCCGGGAACAAATTTCTCTCTCGGTTTTAGAAAAGATCTTCACATGTATTTTAGTCAATACAAGATGCAGGAAACGCCGTACTGGCATGCATATAATTGAAGGCTGAAGGGAGACGGAAATGGGACTCTAATGTCGTGCACCAGGCAAGCGAGAATGTCTGGCTGGAATGTAATCCAAAGAAGGGGAGAAAGGAGACAGAAATACAAAATGACAAAAAAAAGATCTGGGTTCATAAGACTTTCAAATTGCTGGCAACGTATTAGTTTACACAGCGAATGTTCCTCAGATTTCTTTATGCAACACATCACTTCAGTCCATCTGTATTGCCCGTAGATTATACTATTTCTTCCACTGAGGCAGAAAAACATACAGGTTATCTGAGATGCTCCAGCCTCATTTCATGCATCTAACAACCGGGGTGCATCCTCTAGGCTTTGGTTCTTGAGGGTATGAGGGTGGAAAGTGCTATCAACTCACAGCTGACTTATGGCTGCCCTGTAGCATTTTCAAGAGAAGAGGTGAACGGAGGTAATTTGCCCATTGCCTGCCTCTGCATAGCAAGCATGGACTTCCTTGGTGGCCTCCCATCCAAGTAATAACCAGGACTGACGTTCCTTAGCTTCCGAGACCTGAGGACCTCAGGCCAGCCTGGACTATCCAGATCAAGGCAAGAGATGAACAGAGGTGGTTTGCCATTGCCTGCCTCTGCACAGCAACCATGGACTACTTTGGTGGTCTCCCATCCGAGTACTAACCAGTGCCGACCCTGCTTAGCTTCCAAGATCTGAGGAGACTGGGCCAGCTTGGACTATCCCGGTCAAGGCAAGAGATGAGCAGAGGTGGTTTGCCATTGCCTGCCTCTGCACAGCAACCATGGACTACTTTGGTGGTCTCCCATCCGAGCACGAACCAGGGCTGACCCTGCTTAGCTTCCGAGATCTGATGAGATCAGACTAACCTGGGCCATCCAGGTCAAGGCAAGAGATGAACAGAGGTGGTTTGCCATTGCCTGCCTCTGCATAAAAACCCTGGTCCTTCCTTGGTGGTCTCCCATCCAAGTACTAACCAGTGCCGACCCTGCTTAGCTTCCGAGATCTGAGGAGTCTGAGCCAGCTTGGACTATACTGGTCAAGGCAAGAGATGAGCAGAGGTGGTTTGCCATTGCCTGCCTCTGCACAGCAACCATGGACTACTTTGGTGGTCTCCCATCTGAGCACGAACCAGGGCTGACCCTGCTTAGCTTCCGAGATCTGATGAGATCAGACTAACCTGGGCCATCCAGGTCAAGGCAAGAGATGAACAGAGGTGGTTTGCCATTGCCTGCCTCTGCGTAGCAACCCTGGACTTCCTTGGTGGCCTCCCATCCAAGTAATAACCAGGGCTGACGCTCCTTAGCTTTTGAGATCTGAGGACCTCAGGCCAGCCTGGACTATCCAGGTCAAGGCAAGAGATGAACAAAGGTGGATTGCCATTGCCTGCCTCTGCATAGAAACCCTGGTCCTTCCTTGGTGGTCTCCCATCCAAGTACCAACCAGTGCCAACCCTGCTTAGCGTCCGAGATCTGATGAGATCAGACTAACCTGGGCCATCCAGGTCAAGGCAAGAGATGAACAGAGGTGGTTTGCCATTGCCTGCCTCTGCGTAGCAACCCTGGGCTTCCTCGGTGATCTCCCATCTAAGTAGTAACTAGGTCTGACCCTGCTTAGCTTCTGAGACCTGATGGGATCAGGCTAGCCTGCACCCCCCCTGGTCAGGGCTCTTGAGGGTATACCACTCAGTATTAACTATTCTGATGCTGAAATGTTTGCACTGCTCCCATTCCGTCCTTCCCAAGGCAGGACTTGTCTTCAAAGTGAAGCAAGATTTGGTCAGCGAACAAATTTGGTTCTTGCTCGCATCTTCAGCCATCTTGCCATTCAAGCTCAGGTTCATAGAATCGTAGAATGTTAGAGCTGGAAGGGACCTTGCAGGTCATCTAGTCCAACCCCCTGCACTCTGCAGGAGCATAGCCGAAAGATAGCCCTACAACATACCCGAAAGATGGCCGTCCAGCCTCCGCTTGAAAACGTCCAGCGAAGGAGCATCCACCACCTCCCGAGTCAGTCTGTTCCACTGCTAAATCACTCTTACAGTTAGGAAGTTCCTCCTGATATTTAGCCGGTAACGACTCCCTTGTAATTCCCACCCATTAGATCTAGTCTTGCAATCCGGAGCAAGAGAGAATAGATCTGCTCCGTCTTCTACATGACAGCCCTGCACATACTTGAAGACTGCAATCACGTCCCCTCTAAGCCTTCTCTTTCCCAGGCTAAAAATACCCAACTCTTTCAGCCTTTCCTCGTAAGACTTGGATGCTAACCCTCTCACCATCCTGGTTGCCTTCTTCTGGACACGCTTGAGCTTGTCAACATCCTTCCTAAAATGTGGGGCCCAAAACTGGACACAGGACTCCAGGTGAGGCCTGACCACAGCAGGTTGTTCAAGTTCTCAGTGTTCAAGTACCAACTAATTCTGTATTTAAAGTAAATCTCTGCCTATTATTTCCCGATTGCCAACATGCACCACCTTGGAGATGCTTCGTACCGAAAGATCGCAGTGTTCGTTTAAAAGCTTTTGGCAGGTTACTGGTCTGCTCAGTGTTTGACTCAGGATGGGCTGAATTCTGAAAATCTGAATCAATTTGTTCTCAAGAATGTTGATTTTGACAACCAGGTAGGGATCCCAAGTCCCCCCGGGGGGCGGGGAAACCCCCGTCCCAAAGGCCCGTTCCCCGGCACCGCTGGATCGGGCCCCGGGGGGAACTCCACCCCAACGTGTGCGTCACCCGGAAGTGACACGGGCACGCCGGGCATGCTGGGGGCGGGGCCACGACCATACAAGGGAAAACTCGATGGTTTTTCCCTTGTATGGCCGTGGCCCCGCCCCCAGCGTGCCTGGCATCCTCCCGTCACTTTCGGGTGACGTGCGTGTGGCCACTGCATCTGCTTGGTTCAATCCCTGGCATCTCTGGTTAAACGGTCTGGCAGTAGGTGATGTGGAAGACATCTCTGCCAGCCACCCTGGAGAGCCACTTCCTTTCTGAGTAGACTTTCTGAGCTTGATGGACCAAGGGTCTGTTTCAATAGAAGACAGCTTCATCTGTGTTAACCAATCCTACAGGCGAGGAATATGGAACAAACTTATTCCAGTATTGCTGCACAAATTATATGACTGACAGCCATTGAGCTGGTATTTGGCTGGGAGATCACCAAAGAAGGCTCTGCAGAGGAAGAAGAAGAGATTGGATTTATACCCCGCCCTTCACTTGAAGTCTCAGAGCGGCTTACAAACTCCTTTCCCTTCCCAGGCAGTTTGGTGTAGTGGTTAAGTGCGCGGACTCTAATCTGGGAGAACCGGGTTTGATTCCCCACTCCTCCACTTGCACCTGGCTGGATGACCTTGGGTCAGTCACAAGCTCTGGCACAGCTGTCCTTGAAAAAGAGCAGTTTGTGTCAGAGCTCTCTCAGCCCCACCCACCTCACAGGGTGTCTGTTGTGGGGAGGGGAAGGGAAAGGAGTTTGTAAGCCGCTCTGAGACTCCAAGTGAAGGGCGGGGTATAAATCCAATCTC
>NW_015159874.1:49337-54055 GCF_001447785.1 Gekko japonicus
ACATTGCAGCTGTCCTGCTTTTAAACATTCCCGGCTAATATAGCCACACCCACTGTACACATATCAACCTATGAGGTTGCTGAGATAATGTCCAATCACATTCGTTCCCGCTCAGGGAGCTTGCGTGAAGTGATTGGCTGGTTACTTCCTGGGCTAGTGATTCTATTGGATGGATTTGGATCCTAGCCCAGGACGAAGCTCAACATTACATTTCAATTAGATGTTCCACAACATTGCATTCAAGGCAGCTTTGAATACATTACATAGTCATTGCTGACTTGTACAGTTCAGGTGGACCTGTGGTGGCTCAAGTGGTTAAGACGCTGAACTGCAGGCTGTGGGAGGTCAGTAGTTCAGCAGTTTGAGACCCGAGTGTGCCGCATGACGGAGTGAGCTCCCGTCTCTAGTTCCAGCTCCTGCCAACCTAACAGTTCGAAAGCAAGAAATTGCAAGTAGATAAATAGGTACCACTTCGGTGGGAAGGTAACAGCATTCCATGCACCTTGGTGTTTAGTCATGCCGGCCACATGACCACGGAAATGTCTTCGGACAGCGCTGGCTCTTCAACTTTGAAACGGAGATGAGCACCGCAACCCTAGAGTCGGATTCGACTGGCTTTCGAGCAAGGGAACCTTTACCTTTACTTTACAGTTCAGGGGGGGTAGCCATGTTGGTCTGAAATAGCAGAACCAAGTTCGAGTCCGGTGGCACCTTTATGACCAACAAATTTTAATTCTGGGAATAAGCTTTCGTGTGCAGGCAACACTTCTTCAGATACACTGAGATGGAAGTTACCAGCCCAGGGACCGGTTTGCACAGGGAAGCGCAAGTACCCTTGTTCTGCAAAGGGAAATATCGGTCAACTGTACACAATTCAGCCAGGCATGGCCAGAAGTCCTTTCACTTATCGTCACCAGCCCTGAGCTGGATGGCCTAAACTGGTCAGATCTCGCCATATCTTAGAAGCTAAGCAGGGTCAGCCCTGGTTAGGACTTGGATGGGAGACCACCAAGGAAGCCCGGGGTTGCTACGCAGAGGCAGGCAAAGGCCAACCACCTCTCAATGTCTCTTGCCCTAACCTGGATGGCCCCGGCTAACCCAGTCTCTTCAGATCTTGGAAGTTAAGCATAGTTGGTCCTTGTTAGTAGTTGTATGGGAGACCACCAAGAAAGTCCAGGGTCGCTACGCAGAGGCGGGCAGTGGCAAAACCACCAGCTGCTCTGAGACTCCTTTGGGTAGTGAAGGGCGGGGTATAGACCCAATCTCTTCTTCTTCTTCGAAACCCCCCCTACTTATCTGCCCTGGATGGCCCAGGCTAGCCCAATCCCATCAGCTCTCGGAAGCTAAGCAGGGTCGGCCCTGGTTAGGACTTGGATGGGAGACCACCAAGGAAGTCCAGGTCACTATGCAGAGGCAAGAAATGGCAAACCACCTCGTGTTATTCTCTTGCTGTGCAAATCCTACAGATTCGCTGGATGCACCACTACAGCACTTTCCGTTGCTCCATCATCACCAGTAGCAGAAGAATTGATATCATAGTCACCAGGACTAGTCCACGCAGCCAGCCACTGCAGTTCAGGTCAACCTTCTCTCCATCATTCCATCACAGAATCATAGCGTTGGAAAGGGCCATAGAGACCATCTAGTCTAGGGATGGCAAACATATGGTCTGTGGGCCAGAACCAGCCCATCCAGGGCCCTTATCTGGCCCACGAGCAACTGGTTATTACCTTAATTGCCAGATGACGGAGGCTGGGCATTATGTTTCTGTACCTGTCCCAGCGCTAATGAGTAATGGATACTGGAAGTGGCAGGGTAGGCATCAGGGAGATACTTTAAGGAAATGCGGTAAAAGTGGTGATGTTTTAAGCATGTTAGTATTTTGAGTAAAAACTAATATTGTTAATTGAATTTTCCTGTGTCCTTTATAAAGTTTATATCGCTGGTACCTGGCATTACATTTTAGGGCACACACGGCCCGGCTTGACAAAGTGACATTTAATATCAGACCCAGCCCTCACAAGCAGTGTTCCCTCTAAGCTGTGTTAGTGTGAGCTAGCTCACAGTTTTTTAGCCTCCAGCTCACACATTTATTTAATTTATACCCCGCCCTCCCTGCCATGGCAGGCTCAGGGCGGCTTCCTTAAAATAGAGTATTGCACAACTTAGGCCCCTGCCACATGGCAGGGGAAAAGGCGCTTGAAGGCGCGGCTTTTAAAAGCCGCGCCAACGTTGACACGGCGCGGCGGGATCACACGGATCCCCCGGCTTCCCGGGTTTGGGCCAGTTCGGGTTCGGAAGCAGGACGCTTCCCAGATGTGGTGGTGTGATCGCGCCGGTTTGATCCGGCCCCGAACTGGCCCGCTCCCAGACCAAATCGCCGCGTGTGAACGGGACCTAAAACGGATTTAAATAGGGCTAGCTCCAGAGCAAACTGATTTATGCAGTAGCCAAATGGCTGGCTCACAACTTTAATGGCAGCAGCTCACAAAGTAGAATTTTTGCTCACACGACTCCACAACTTAGCGAGAGCATTGCTCGTAACAAATAGTCCAACCGCCTGAATCATCCCTGATACCTCTGAGGATGGTTGGGAGACATTCCATGGAGGGGGGAACACACTCGCATGTCTGAACTGGCTCTAATAGAGATCTCACACCTTTTGAGGCAGGTGTCCAAACAAATAATGAAAGCTTTGATTCAATTAGGCCGGTGCAGACCCTATGTGGGTGACACAGCTACCTGATGGTCTATTTACATAGGCTCTAAGCAATAGAGAGATGAACCTAAGGGCTCCCCTGGTCATTTCTCTCTGTCCTTCTCGTCGGGGTCGCCTGAGTCTCTTTTCCCTGTTTTTGACCTGTGGGGTTGTTTTCTTTTCCCCTCCTTCGGATCAGACACGGGCAGGTTGTGAGGTAATAAGAACCAGATGGACATAGCTGAAATTGCCCAAATGTGTATGAGAATGTGGAGAGCTGTCGGGCATGCAGAGAGGCTGGAATGTTTCAGCAATAAAATGGGATTTATCACCCACTCTACCACAGTCATTGCCAACAACCGTTTACCTTGACAGAAAACCCCGCTCCTATAGGGTACTCCGAGGCAGGTCTCTCTCTCCTTTTTCCCTTCCCTCCTCTCTCAAAGAGCGATGATTGGTATTTGTTCTAAGGCTCAAATGGCCTGCACTGAGGGTGAAGCGTTAGGCCAAAGTCCTCTATTTCCTACTGAGGCCAGTGAACCTGCTAAAATAAGTTCCTTACACACACACACACACAAAGCGGGTGTAATTGAAACCAGAGCAAGAGGATTTGATAAATGGCTTGACCCCGAAGGAATGCGAAGGTCACGCATTTTCATTGCCGTCTCCCCTCCCCCCCCTTGCCTATTTTTTAAAAAAATATATTGATTATATTTAGTATTTGGCTAAGGATTTTTCAACACGCTTGCAGGTCATCAAACCATTGTCCAAGAGCAGAGCATTAGGGGACAGGGGGAATAAATCAACACTTTTTAAAAAAAGGCTTAGCTGATCTTTACACTTATGTTTTCCCAAGATGGCCGAAGAAACTCGGTGGTAATGACTGTCCGCCGACTGACTCTACTGCTTCAGAGCAAGAGCACTCACAGCCTGGGATGAGGCCAAGGCAATGCGGAAGATGATATCTTCACAAAAATCCACAGTGGAATTTATGGATATCTTTGAAAAGAAAGGTTTACCGATCCTCAAATCTGAGGAAGGGAGCTCTGACTCTCAAACATGCCTTGGATCTCAAGTTTGGTGCAGCGGTTAAGAGTGTGGACTCTAATCTGGGAGAACCAGGTTTGATTCCCCACTCCTCCACATGCAGCTGCTGGTGTGACCTTGGGTCAGCCATAAGTTCTTTCAGAGCTGTTCTCTCAAGGGCAGTTCTCAAGAGAGCTCTCTCAGCCCCACCTACCTCGCAGGGTGTCTGTTGTGGGGAGGGGAAGGGACAGGGATTTTAAGCCTCTCTGAGACTCCTTCAGGTAGTGAAGGGCGGGGTATAAATCCAGTCTCCTCCTCCTCCTCCTCTTCTTCTTCTTCTTTCTGTCTTCTTCTTCTTCTTCTTCTTGAACGTCCTTTTTTATTGTACTGACTCACTCTGTGCAATCCACCTTGAGCTCCACTGAGAAAGGCGGACTCTAAATAAAAAATTAAATAAATGTTCAGTGCACATGCCAGGAAGACACAAGAGATCAGAGCCCTATGACAGGAAGTGGCTGTCAGTGATGGGGAAAGGTATTACCAGTACAAGTGTGGCAGTGGAGTGCTAACTGATGAGGTGAGCATACTGGGACCACGGGGAAAAGTTCTACCTCACAGGGTGTCTGTTGTGGGGAGAGGAAGGGGAAGGAGATTGTAAGCCACTCTGAGGCTCCGAGTGAAGGGCAAAGTATAAATCCAGTCTCCTCCTCTTCCTCGAGTTGTTTGTGCTTGTGGCTATCATTACATCCTTTGGCAGCGAATCCCACATTTTAATCACTCTCTGTTTCAAGTAGTATCTCCTTTTGTCTTTCCTGAACCTACCGCCCATCGTTGCCAGCCTAACTTTTGTCCTTTCTTGGCCGTCATTTGTAGTGCCCAAACTTTAAAACAGTGTGAATATTCAACTTTGTTTTAAAAGGGAAAAAAAAAACCCTTTTATTAGTTATATATGGCCATTAACTTTGAAGGCTGTCACCATTTGTAACAGATTATG
>NW_015159874.1:55091-57409 GCF_001447785.1 Gekko japonicus
ACAGCCTGGGATGAGGTTAAGGCAATGCGGAAGATGATATCTTCATAAACAGTGGAATTTATGGGTATCTTTGAAAAGAATGGTTTACAGATCCTCGAATCTGAGGAAGGGAGCTCTGACTCTCAAACATGCCTTGGATCTCAAGTTTGGTGCAGCGGTTAAGAGTGTGGACTCTAATCTGAGAGAACCAGGTTTGATTCCCCACTCCTCCACATGCAGCTGCTGGTGTGACCTTGGGTCAGCCATAAGTTCTTTCAGAGCTGTTCTCTCAAGGGCAGTTCTCGAGAGAGCTCTCTCAGCCCCACCTACCTCGCAGGGTGTCTGTTGTGGGGAGGGGAACGGACAGGGATTTTAAGCCTCTCTGAGACTCCTTCAGGTAGTGAAGGACAGGGTATAAACCCAATCTCCTCCTCCCCCTCCTCTTTTTCTTCTTCTTTCTGTCTTCTTCTTCTTCTTCTTGAATGTCCTTTTTTATTGTACTGACTCACTCTGTGCAATCCACCTTGAGCTCCACTGAGAAAGGCGGACTCTAAATAAAAAATTAAATAAATGTTCAGTGCACATGCCAGGAAGTCACAAGAGATCAGAGTCTTATGACAGGAAGTGGCTGTCAGTGACGGGGAACGGTATTCCCACTACAAGTGTGGCAGTGGAGTGCTAAGGGGAAAAGTTCTACCTCACAGGGTGTCTGTTGTGGGGAGAGGAAGGGGAAGGAGATTGTAAGCCACTCTGAGACTTCGAGTGAAGGGCGAAGTATAAATCCAGTCTCCTCCTCCTCCTTCTCCTCCTCTCCTCCTCCTCCTCCTTCTTCTTCTTCGTCTTCTTCTCTAAGGTTAGGGTTGCTATGTCTGGATTGGAAAATACCTGGAGACGTGGAGGTGGGTGGAACCTGAGGAGAGTGGGGTTTGGGGTGGAGCCTCAATGGAGTGCAATGCCATAGACTCCACCTTCCGGAGCAGCCATTTTCTCTAGGTGACCTGACCACTGTCGCTTGGAGACCGTTTGTGATCCTAGGAGGTCTCCAGCCACCATCTGGATGTTGGCAACCCTGTCAAATGTGCGACTGGAATCGACTCAGACGGTATACCCTTGGCAGTGATCGTTTTGTTTGTTTATTAAAACATTTACCTCCCGCCTTTCCTTGTTGCCCTGAAATTATATTCAGGTATAGTCTTGCAATGCTGACGTGGATGGCCCAGGCGGGCCAGATCTCATCAGATCTCGGAAGCTAAGCAGGGTCGGCCCCGGTTAGTACTTGGATGGGAGACCGCCGAAGAAGTCCATGGTTGCTATGGCAGTGGCAGGCCAATGGCAAATCATCTCTGTTCGTCTCTTGCCTTGACCTGGATGGCCCGGGCTGACCCGATCTCGTCAGATCCCAGAAGCTAAGCAGGGTCCGCCCCGGTTAGTACTTGGATGGGAGACCACCAAGGAAGTCCATGGTTGCTATGGCAGAGGCAGGCCATGGCCAACCACCTCTCCACCCCTGCCCTGACCTAGTCCAGTCTTGTCAGATCTTGGGACTTCAGCAGGGTCAACCCATGTTAGTACTTGGGTGGGAGACCACCGGGGAAGTCCGGGGTCGCTATGCAGAGGCAGGCGATGGCAAACCAGCTCTGCTCATCTCTTGCCTTGACCTGGGTGGCCCGGGCTGGCCCGATCTCGTCAGATCCCGGAAGCTAAGCAGGGTCGGCCCCGGTTAGTACTTGGATGGGAGACCGCCGAAGAAGTCCATGGTTGCTATGGCAGTGGCAGGCCAATGGCAAATCATCTCTGTTCGTCTCTTGCCTTGACCTGGATGGCCCGGGCTGACCCGATCTCGTCAGATCCCAGAAGCTAAGCAGGGTCCGCCCCGGTTAGTACTTGGATGGGAGACCACCAAGGAAGTCCATGGTTGCTATGGCAGAGGCAGGCCATGGCCAACCACCTCTCCACCCCTGCCCTGACCTGTATGATCCAGGCTAGTCCAGTCTTGTCAGATCTTGGGACTTCAGCAGGGTCAACCCATGTTAGTACTTGGGTGGGAGACCACCGGGGAAGTCCGGGGTCGCTATGCAGAGGCAGGCGATGGCAAACCAGCTCTGCTCATCTCTTGCCTTGAAAGCTCTATGGGGTCACTATCGGACAGCTGTAACGTGACGGTACTTCCCACCACCACCACCACCACAGTCCTGCAAGCACCCATCTAACTCATACCCTATTCCCTTTGCTTTCCAGCTCTTCTCCATTTCTAGTGAAACTGATAAAAGTCCAAAGTCTCACTGATGGCCTAGTTATTGAGAGTCGTTTTGGTGCTGTGGTTAGGAGCACGGACTCTA
>NW_015159875.1:0-1809 GCF_001447785.1 Gekko japonicus
GTCCAGTGGCACTTTGAAGACCAAGTTTTCTAGCTGGGTGTGTTTTTAAATGGAAGCCGATCTGCATGAACAAGACTGGGGGGGGGGGCAGATCAGAGTCCTTTTAAAATTTCCTTTTACGCTGTCAGGGGTGTGGCCTAATATGCTAATGAGTTTCTGCTGTTGGGTGTGGCCTATCATGCTAATGAGTTCCTGCTGGGCTTTTAATGAGTTTAACCACTTGTCATAAATCTTTAAGCTTCTCTTTCCCCCCAGCTACTACCCCCTTTCACTCTTTAGAAGATCCCCCCCCCTTTAAAAAGGGGTTTGGGAAAACCACCAGCCCACAAGAAACAGAGAAGGGGATCCTTTTTGGCTTCAATTCAAAAGAAAAAAACTAGGAGGGGCCCAGCTCTTTTCTCTTTAATTAAACACAGTTTATTTGGCTGGAGACTAATTGGGCAATACACTGGTGCAGCTGTTTGAACTGTAGCCCTTCTAGGTCCATGGAGAGCATCTCTGCAACTCGGTGTTACTTTCCCAATGAATATCTTAAAAAAAAAATTAATGAAGCCTGCAATTTGCGAGACATGATGGTGGAGGAGGAAATCATTTTTATCAGACTGTGGGTAGGTAGGCAAAGGAGGATGGGGGAAACCATATACATTCAGGGCAAAAGGCTCAAATCCTTCCCCTAATTGTTTTAGTAGAGGGATCAGATTAATACTAAACCTCCCTGTGACGCTGATGCCAGGGGGCGTGGCCAGGGTCTTGCCTGCCCTAGTGCCTGTTTCTGGCCTGGAACTGCTGGGGATTGAAGTCTTGAGGGTCAAGGCAGAGGTCATTTCGTAGGAAAAGGGGTACAGGAGCTCATTGGCATCACTGATTTGCACATGCCAGAAACAGGAACTCGGGCCGAGGAGGCCCAGCCTAGGGCATGGGGCAGACCCCCCCCAGGACATACCACCAGAGCCCTCCAACGGGGCTGCCCTCTCTCTCTCTCTGACTCTCTCTCATAAGTGCACATTAGAGAATCAACTCCCCCAGTGCCCTTCCCAACTGGGGTCTGCTCGCTCACGCAGGAACTACCGAGTCAGAAAGTGTGCAGAAAGGGGACTCTTTAGCTTGGCCACAGCCGGACACTCGGGGGGGGGACACCCCCTCCTCCTCCTCCTGGAGGCCCTGAAGCAGGAGGGGTCCCACCCGGAGGAGGCCTGGTGAAGGAGGCCCAGCCTAGAGCAGTGGGACGAGAGACCGGCAGGTCAGGAGCATCAGGACACGTGCCCCCCCAGCTCAGAGGGCCCCCCTTGCTGTGAGTCCTGCAGCGCACCAGATGGGGGAGGGAGGGAGGGGGCGGCGGGGAGGAGGCCCAGGCACTGCTGCTGCACCGGCGGCGACCCCCGAGCCAGGAAGGCCACCAGAGCATCACTTGCCCCACCAGAAGAAGGGCGGGCTGCACACACGACAAGGGAGGAAGGAGGGAGCGGCGCACACGCTGGCTCGCAGGCAGCAGGAGGCGTTCGCTCACCCACCCAGGCGGGCCCGCTCAGGTCGTGGCCACTCACCTCGAAGGAGGAGGGGAGCTGAGAGGCCCTGCCCGCTCCCCTCCCCCTGTCTCCGTGTCACACAGTGGCCAGAAATACCAGATGCCATCAGGAGATCCAGCAGTGGGGCCAAGAGGACACCAGAAGCCCTCCCACTGTTGACCCCCCCCCCCAAACACCAAGAAGACAGAGCATCCCTTGCCCTGGAGATAAGAGAACCAAAAAAAGTCAATGTTGGGTCAGGCCAAAGGTCCATCCAGCCCAACACTCTGTCTGTCACACAGAG
>NW_015159875.1:2591-9116 GCF_001447785.1 Gekko japonicus
CTTCCGCCCGGTCCCGAGAGGCGGGCGGAAGGCACGGGCGGGGCGTGGAGGGGCGGGGCCGCAGCCGGCTCCCCTGGAGGAAGGAAGGAAAAAGGGAGGAGCCCCGTCGGTTTGCATTGCGCGCATGCGCGTGGGGGTGTGTGTGGCCCCCCCTTCTCCAGGCTTCGGAGGACCTCCGGAGGAGACCCCGACATCCGTGGCCAGGAACGAGGGGAAGCCGGTAAGGACGGTCTGTCTGCAGAGTGGGTTCCCCACCCCACCCCCATCAGGCCATGCGGCCCGCCCGCCGTCCTCCGGCCCCTCCTCGCCTGAGGGGGGAGGGGGAGGAAACCGATGGAGGCGGCAGCAGCAGCAGCAGGCCGGGGACCTCCTCCGTGCGTTCTGGGGCTCTTCTGCCCGGCAACAGACAGGTCACCCCTCGGGCCCTTTTCTCATTGGCTGTCTCTCTCTCCGCCCGCCAGAGCCGCTCAGTCCTGAGGAGACACTCCGCAGCTGCAGCTGCCGCCGCCCGCTTGCCTCTGTGTCCTGTCAGATCCAAACCCGTGACTCTTATTGGGTGACCCCGGCAAGGGGGGAGGAGGAGGAGGAGGCCCAGAGACGGGTCCAGCCGCCACCCCACATAGAGGGGGCAGTGGTCCAGCCCCAGGGCGGCTCCGCATCCTTCCACCCCGCCCTCTCTCCCCCTGAGGTGACGGGGTGGGGGTGGGGAGACACGCAAAGGGCCTCAGGCAATGTTCCCCCCTGAGCTGCGGAGTCTTCCCGTGAGCAAAATTCTACCTGGTGAGCTGCTGGCATCGAAGTTGTGAGCGGGCGATTTGTCCCCGGCATAAACGAGTCCGCTCTGGAGCCCCGCCCTTCCTGAGCTGAGACAAAAATATGTGAGCCGGAGGCTGAAAGAACTGTGAGCTGGCTCACACTCACTCAGCTTAGCGGGAACACTGGACTCTCAGAGACTCCTCCACCGGACGACGACGCTGCTGTGTCAGAGGAAGGCGGCATCACACAGCTCTAGGGGGGTCCCCTCATCAGACTCTGCCTGGGCCAGTCACACGACCCCGGTGGAACTCTCTCCCAGGCGGAAAAAAGGCACTTCATCCTGTCGAACAAGAGGCCTCTCTCTGCCCCCGGCCACGAGGTCTGTCATGCTGCAGCAAAGACGGGGACGCTCCGTGAAGTTTCTTTTGGGTTCCCTTTGATTCCCAGGCCATGGGCCTACGCCAGAAGCAAGCAAGATGGGGGGGTGGGGACCAGTATAATGGCCGGTCCGGCATTTCTTAGCACTTCTTCTCTCCCCAGCCTGCATTTTAAGCAATAGCCACCAGGGAACCAAAGTCTAATATCTGGACACAGGTTCATGATGGATTTCAGTGATTGTGGTCAGAATCCTCAACGGCACTCGACACCTCTTATGTCTGTGTCCGTCAGAGGCGCCGACGACTGTGTTCACTCAGGTTGGCCTGTTCACTCAGGGCAGAGGGCAGAACAGGGTTTCATAGACTGTGTGTGCAGCAAGACCAACTGCCTTGAGCTAGATGGCTGGAAAGGCGGGATATAAATATAAACAATATTTTTTAAAATTATTTTATTCTAAAAGAACAGTTAAAAATAGGAAAGCAGATCCTGATGTTTATGCAGAGCAAACAGGGAAGTGTCAATTTTATGTGCTGCTGACGCTACAGGAACGGGTTGTCTTTCAGATCGGAGGATACTAGTGTCCTGTAGAAAAAGGTCCCACAATTTAAGATACCAATCGCTCAGTAGCAGCGTCTTCTTAGATTTCCAATGAAATGCTATAACATTCCTAGCAGCCGCAAGACATAGTACTATTAGCTCTTTCATAAGCCCATTAGGGGCAGGATGGCACCAATAATTCAGGAGGAACAAAGAGGGTTGCAGTTGGAGGGCGCAACCTGTAATTAGAAGTATTTGGGTGTTTACTTCTCTCCAAAAGGCCTGGACCTTGGGACACTCCCACCAGCAATGAATATAGGTGCCCCGGCCCCCACAATTTCCCCAACATCTGTCAGGGATCGCGGTAAATATAAACAATAGATAAATAAATAAACAAACAAACCGAGCTTTATTCACAGTGTAAGCTTTCGGTGTGTCTGAAGAAGTGCCTTTTGCACATGACAAGTATGAGACTTCAGGCAGCTCTCTTAACAAGTGATTCAGCTTTATTGGAACACGTCAAGCACCAACGCAAACTGGAGAGCAACAGGCACTCTTTTTAAACTATCCAGGCTTCGGTAACCACGCCCCCTAGTGAATTAACAACCAATCAGAACTAGAACATAACAACCAATCAGTTCAACTCCCTCCAGAACCTTTTGGGTATTCTGATTGGACTACTGGTCAGAGCTGGTCAATGTGGCGCCTCAGATTTCGGCTGTCTGCAGTGCGCACCACATAGGACAGTGTACCGGTGACTGATGCTGGGACTTCGGTGACTGATGCTGGGACCCAGAGATGTCCCGCTCCGTAATTCCTTGCAAACACGGACTCTCCTACTTGGAACGCTCGAGGTCTGCCCAGGGTCTCTCCCTCTGGCAGCTTGTCTGTCGTCAGAGCGGAGTGTAGCCGATCCAGGAGTGTCATCAGACGGCGGCCCATGAGGAGTTCTGCAGGACTCCTCACTGTCGCAGAGTGTGGCATGATATGTTGGCACGATAAGAATGATGCCAGTTTCTGGCTCCAGTCACCCTGAATCAATTGGCAGAGAGCATCTTTTGTAGTCCATAACATTCTCTCCGCCCGCCCATTTGTGGAGGGGTGGGAAGGAGCTGAAGTTATATGTTTACTGAGGTTGTTTGCCATGAACTCTTGGAACTCAACTGACATAAATTAAGTTCCGTTATCGGTCATGACGGTATCTGGTAGGCCGTGGGTGGCAATTATGTGGCGTAGGGCCCAGATGACAGCGATCGAGGTCATTTTTGACATTTGCACTACCTTTAACCATTTAGAGTAAGAGTCAACTATAATCAAGAATACCTGCCCTTGAAATGGCCCCGCAAAGTCAATATGCAGGCTTGACCAGGGCCAGTGCGTAGTTTCCCAGTGTTGTATGGGAGTGTGTGGGGGATCAGGTCTGGATTCCTGGCAAGGCTGACATACTTTTACCCATTCCTCTATGTTCTGATCAATACTTGACCACCAAACATAGGCCGGGCCAGAGCCTTCATTCTGACTATGCCCGGGTGACCCTCGTGGAAAGCCTCCAAAACCCGTTTCCTTAGGTTGGGCGGCACCACCACCCTGTTTCCCCACAATAAACATCCCTTATGAACCGATAGCTCTTTTTGCCTGGAGCTATAAGGTTGGAATTCACTGGAAAACCGCCCCATCGGCCACCCCCTCCACACCCAGTTAAGCACACGGGCCATCGTGGGGTCCCTGGCCGAACCGGCCACGGTTCAGAAGCGTGGACCGGCAGTTGAGGAAGCTCTTCGATGGCCATAACGTCATACGCCAGAGCTGGATCAATAGCCGGCCCCGGAATAGGGCACAGACTCAAGGCGTCTGCATGTCCGATTATTTATTTATTTATTTAATTTCATTTATATCCCGCCCTCCCCGCACGCGGGCTCAGGGCGGCTTACAACACGAGGTGTAATGCAGCACCATAGTTAAAACAAGTAAGGCACTCAGTGCAATAAATAAAGTTAAAACAGTTAAAACACAGTGGGTTTTAACGATTGCCTTTCCCGGCCTGTGAATCAGTTCAAAATCGTATGCCGACATAAACACAGTCCACCTTAGCATATGGGGAGACAATATTTCTGCGGTCTGCCGGTTGGGCGCGAATAGTCCAAGTAGAGGCTTGTGGTCAGCGACCATGAGGAACCAGCAGCCGTATAAAAAGTCATGACATTTTTTTCTCATTATTCGTAGTATTATTTGGAATTTATGTTGATGGGTTAGGCTGGTCAACGGAACCCCATCTTGGACCAATAAGAACCAATATCAAGAGCACCGGCACTTTGTTGTGAAGGATTGTTTTATTATGTTTTTAGCTGTTCAATTATGGCTTGTGCCTCTTTTGTTAGCCGCACTGAGCTCGTTTGGGGAGGGCGGGATATAAATTTAATAAATAAATATATATAAATAAATAAATTTTTCATGCCTGCTGCTAAGTCGAGTCCCTCTTTATCTATTTGGGCATAGTTCCTTTCAGCGGGAGTCAAGGTCCGGAAATAGTACGCCACTGGTCCTTCCAGCCCGTCCGCTATCACATGGCTAAGAACCACGCCAATGCCGAAGGGGGAGGCGTCCGTGGCGAGAACCAGCCGCTTGTGCTCATCGTAATGCGTTAATACATTATTTGACACCAACAGCTCTTTAAGGGCGCCAAACGCCTGATCGTGCCGTAACCCCCACTCCCAGTTCACCCCCTTGACCAACAGTTTGTGCAATGGTTCTGCTACTGAAGTTTTGTGTGGCAAGAAGGCATGGCAAAAGTTTAATATACCAAGGAATGATTGCAGCTCTTTTTTGTTCCTTGGCCGTGGCACTTGCCGGATTGTGGCAACATTGCTTACAGTAGGGTGAACACCATTTTCATCAATGAGGAACCCCAGGAATTCTACCCTACCCGAGGCGCCCACAACTGGCATTTCTTTTTCTTAACTTTGAGGCCGGCTGCCTGGAACCGACCCAACACCGCTCTGAGGCGTTCTGCCAGCTCTTTTTCATTAGCACCCGCAACCAGCACATCATCAAAATACGGCACCACCCCCGGAAGCTCTCGCAGCAATCCCTCCATTAGCCCTTGGAAAATCCCTGGAGCTACATTTACCCTGAATTGCAGCCTGTTTACTTTAAACGCCCCTCTGTGGGTGATAATAGTTGCGCCTTGGGTCCACGGGCAGCAGCTGGTAAGCTTGGGTGAGATCCAATTTTGCAAAGATTCACCCTCCCGCCAAAGAAGCTAATACGTGACTTATAACCGGCACAGGGTTCTGCGTCACACAGTGGCCAAAAATACCAGGTCCCATCAGGAGATCCAGCAGTGGGGCCAGGACACCAGAAGTCGTCCCACTGTTGCCCTCCCCCCAAGCACCAAGAATACAGAGCATCCCTTCCCCGCACATTAGAGAACATAACAGAAGCCAATGGTGGGTCAGGCCAAAGGCCCATCCAGTCCAACACTCTGTGTCACATAGTGGCCAAAAACACCAGGTGCCATTAGGAGGTCCAGCAGTGGGGCCAGGAAACCAGATGCCCTTCCCACTATTGCACCCCCCCAAGCACCAAGAATACAAAGCATCCCTTGCCCCAGACTGACAGTTCCTATCTGTACCTTCTGGCTAATAGCCACTGATGGACCTCTTCTCCATATGTCTATCTAATTCCCTTTTGAAGCCATCCATACTTGTAGCCGCCACCACTTTCTGTGACAGTGAATTCCATGTGTTAATCACTCTTTAGGTGAGGAAGTACTTCCTTTTATCTGTTCTAACCCGACCGCTCAGCAATTTTATTGTGCCCACGAGTTCTTCTCTTGTGAGAAAGGGAGAGGTCTACTTGCTCTATCCCATGCATAATCTTATAAACCTCGATCATGTCACCCCTCAACCGTCGCTTCTCCAAGCTAAAGAGCCCCAAGCGCTTTAACCTTTCTTCATAGGGAAAGTGTCCCAACCCTTTTATCATTTGAGTTGCCATTTTCTGCACTTTTTCCAAAACTATAATATCCTTTTTAAGGTGTGGTGACCAGAACTGCACACGGTATTCAAAATGAGGTCGCACCATTGATTTATATAGGGGCATTATGATATTGGCTGATCTGTTTTCAATACCCTTCCTAATAATCCCCAGCATAGTGTTGGCCTTTTTTATTGCAGTCACACACTGTCTCGACATTTTAAGTGAGTTACCTACTACGACTCCAAGATCTCTCTCTTGTTCAGTCTCTGCCAGTTCAGACCATATCAATGTGTATTTATAGTTAGGATTTTTGGCTCCAATGTGCATCACCTTACACTTGGCCACATTGAACCCCATTTGCCATGTTGACGCCCACTTGCCCATCCTTGAGAGATCCCTTTGGAGGGCCTCACAATCCTCACTGGTTTTCACCACTCTGAACAACTTCGTATCATCCGCAAATTTAGCCACTTCACTGCTTACTCCCAACTCCAAATCATTAATGAACAAGTTAAAAAGCATTGGACCAAGTAGTGATCCCTGTGGTTCACCACTGCTTACCACCCTCCACTGAGAAAATAACCCATTTATACTCACTCTGTTTTCTATTAATTAGCCAGTTTTTGATCCACAAAAGGACTTGTCCTTTTATCCCATGATTTTTGAGCTTACTTAGGAGCCTTTGATGAGGAACTTTATCAAAAGCTTTCTGGAAGTCAAGGTAAACAATATCTATTGGATCCCCCTTGTCCACATGTTTGTTCACCCCCTCAAAGAACACTAACAGGTTAGTGACAGAAGATTGTTCCTTACAGAACCCATGCTGAGTCTGCCTCAGTAGGTTTTGTTAATCTATGTGCCTACTTATTCTTTCCT
>NW_015159875.1:9336-18151 GCF_001447785.1 Gekko japonicus
TCAATCTGACTCAGGTCTTTCAACACCCCTCCTGAAATCAGTGGTTCTGGAGTGGGCAAGCACTTCTCATCTTCCACAGTGAAGACAGAGGCAAAAAATGCATTTAGCTTCTCAGCCATTTCCCTATCATCCTTCAGTACTCCTTTTACCCCTTGGTCATCCAAGGGCCCCACTGCCTCCCTGGCTGGTTTCCTGCTTCTAATGTATTTGAGGAATTTTTTATTGTTGGTCTTTACGTTTTTTGCTATATGCTCCTCATATTCCCTTTTTGCCTGCATTTATTTGCCATAGCCTGTGTTCCCTTTTATCAGCCTCACTGTGACTAGCTTTCCTGCTTAAAGGAATCCTTTTTACCTTTTACAGCTTCCATTACTTTGTTTGTTAACCATGCAGGCTTTTTCCTATACCTATTTGTCCTTTTCCTAACCTGCGGAATAGATTTTTTCTGAACTTTTAGGATTATAGTTTTAAATAGTTTCCAAGCTTCCCCAATGGTTTTGACCCTTTCTACTTTTTCTTTTAGTTTCCTCCCCACATGTCCCCTCATATCAGAGAAGTTACCCCTTTTAAAGTTAAAAGTAGTTGTGTCAGTCTTTTTGGCCAATTCCCTATTTATACAAATGTTGAACTCAACAACATTATGATCACTGTTCCCAAGCGGTGCAATCACTTTTACATCTCTCACCAGGTCTTGAGCATTACTTAGGACCAAATCAAGGATCGCCTCTTCCCTGGTAGGTTCCGTGACCATCTGCTCCATAGCATAGTCATTTAGAGTGTCTAGAAACTCATTTTTTTTTCTCTCGACCAGAACACATATTGACCCAATCAATATGTGTATGTTTGTGTATGTGTGCGTTCGTGTGCTTTTGTGCCCCTGTGCCTGGAAGTCATGGCAACCTCTGGCAACTTTACTGGGCACGGAGGACATTCCGAGAAGTGGCTTGATACAGCAGGCCTCTGGCCTCCCGGCCCTGGTATTCTTCGGAGGTCTCCCATCCAAATACTTGCCAGGTTCGGCCCTGCTTAGCTTCCAACATCCGATGAGACTGGGCTTGCCTGGGCTATATCCAGGTCAGGGCTTTAATTCCTTTTAAAAATTAAATACACACACACAGAGAGAAAGGCCTGTTGCGGAAAGGAATGCAACAGGCTCTAAGAAGAGGGCCTGGGTGTGTGCAAGGCCCTGCAGCAGTCGCTGGTGGGCCTCCCTCTCCCGGGTCCTGTCTGGCTTGCCTGCCTCAGTGGGGGGCGCTGGGGGGCTTCTCCTGCTTCACTGGGCAGGCAGCAGAAGCCTCGGGGAGGGCTTTAAATGCTGACTCTCCTGCCCCAGGAAATGCAGGGCTGGGTCAGAGGATGCGGGCCGGAGACCAGTTCCCAGGCGGTGGCCCTGGCCAAAGGCTTCCTCTTGAGTCAGGCAGAGGAGAAGAGGCAGGCAGTACAGGTGAGGGAGCTTGATGCGGTCCATTCGAGCTGTGATCTCTGACCTCAGCCTGAGGCCTCCCTGCCCGATACGTATCCCTCCAGATACCTGACCGGGGTTGATGGAAAACCGCAACCCTGATTCTTGCTGCTGCGGTTGAAGCAGCTCTGTTGGTCGATGCAGACTCATGAAGGGCAATTCCATCCTCATTAGAACTGCGGCAGGATTATAAGCGAGACTAGGCCATTTCTTTCTATACTCTTGTATATTAGTTTGAATTAGTTTATACCTCTCTGTTAGGTTATTTCTCCCATAAGCCTTTGCTCTTTTTGCTCTCAGCCTAGGCGTAAAAACCACAACCTTTCCTTGAAGACGTACCTTTGCCCGAATTCATATTTGACACCTCCCAGTCTCCAGGTGCCAAGCTCCGAAGCCTAAACATGTATAGATCAGATGGATGGGAGGCGCCATATCCGTCTAGGTCTTTTTGACATCGCATCTAATAAAGTATATCTGGGCAAAAGTTCGTTTGAGCCAAAGTTCATAATATCAACTTAAGAGGGGCTGGTCTGGTGTTTGTCAAGCCCGGTACATTCCTGACTGACACCTCCATTGGTTCCTATAGGCTGAAAAGTGTATAAACATGGGGCTTCTGGCTCTGTTCGGGGCTGCTTGGCCAACACCCCACCTGTGTCTGTGCCGGTCTTGATCTTGCAGCCCAGGAATATTCCTTGTTCTTTCTAAAGTTCTGATAAGAGCTGTCCTTGAAAAAAGAGCAGTTTCTGTCAAGAGCTCTCTCAGCCCCACCCGCCTCACAGGGTGTCTGTCGTGGGGAGGGGAAAGGAAAGGAGTTTGTCAGCTGCTCTGAGACTCCTTTGGGGGTAGTGAAGGGCCATGGGGTATAATTCCAATCTCTTCTTCTTCTTCCCTTCTAAAGTGTCCACTCTATCAGGTATTGGGATTTTCTGTATGCTACTTGTGCATGGTTTTAAAGAATCAATAGCTTTTGTTCACAGCAACTTCTCCCCCCCTCCCGGGGAAGCCTGGGTTCCCTAGCCAGTCTCTAATCACACATCAAAAAGAACCCTAATGGGGTTGTGGATCCCAGGCAGAGACCTTAACCTCTAAAATCCCCCAACAAAAACATAAGAACAAAAGAGAAGCCAATCGTGGATCAGGCCAGTGGTCCATCCAGTCCAGCACTCCCCGTGTCACACCGTGACTCAAACCCAGGAGCCATCAGGAGGTCCACCAATGGGGCCAGAACTCCAGAAGCCCTCCCACTGTTGCCCCGCATCCCATGCCCCAGGCAGAGTGTTTCATCTATACCAGGGGTGTCGAACTCAATTGTTACGAGGGCCAGATCTGACACAAATGGGACTTTGTCAGGCCAGGTCGTGTGTTATAACCGGGGTGTCGTAACCGGGAAGACGCCATCATTGCCGATGTCTTACCCAACCACACAGTTGCCAAGACGACGCTGCAATGGAAAGGGTGATAGTTTTTAAAAAGGCTCACAGCAATCCACAGCAGCCAGGCTATTTGATTTTAGCTATAATAGTGCTTTGTCCTTAACCTTCCACTGCACATGGCATTTTATCATTCGGGGAAAGTGGCCCAGGCACCGAGGAGGGTTGCAGTGCTTGTAAAGATACAACCAGCAAGTCTGGACTTCCTAACACTCCAGCAGCCAACCAGAGAATCATACAATGCAGTCTGACGACGATATAAAACTATCGTTATTTTATTCCATTGTTGTTTTGTTTACTCACACTGACCTAGGGATGCCAGCCTCCAAGGGGTGGGACCCGGGGATCCCCTGGAGTTACCGCTCATCTCCAAACGGCAGAGCTCAGTTCCCCTGGAGAAAATGGATGCTTTGGAGGGTGGACTCTGGGGCGACCCAGGAGACATTACTTTACTTTACTTTATTTACAGTCCATGACCAGAATACAAAGAAGTGAGAGAGAAAATGACCACAGCCTGGTAAAATATAAAAATTAAGGTCTACAAATATGACCTCTCGACCTAAACTTTTTTTTTGGGGGGGGGGACTGTTTGCTTTCGGTTTCCAGCTGCAGCCACGGAAGATAAGAAATGTTTAAACTGTGCCTCTTCTAGTTTTCAGTTAACTGCACTATTCTTCCTCCTGTCGTTCCAGCTGGCATGCTCTGTGATTTCTGCCAGTTCAACTGGAAGACTCTGGGGCACTGTGCCCCACTGCGGTCCCTGCCCCCCTCTCCAGCCGCTATGGCCGGGAGTTTCCTAACCTGAGGCAGTAGGGTTAGAACGGATAAAAGGAAGTACTTCTTCACCCAAAGAGTGATTAACACTTGGAATTCACTGCCACAGGAAGTGGTGGCGGCTACAAGCATGGACGGCTTCAAAAGGGAATTAGATAAGCATATGGAGCAGAGGTCCATCAGTGGCTATTAGCCACAAGGTATAGATAGGGACTCTGGGGCAAGTGATGCTCTGTCTTCTTGGTGCTTGGGGGGGGGAACAGTGGGATGGCTTCTAATGTCCTGGCCGCCGGTGGACCTCCTCATGGCACTGGTATTTCTGGCCACTGTGTGATACAGAGTGTTGGACTGGATGGGCCTTTGGCCTGATCCAACATTGGCGTCTCTTATGTTCTTAATAGCTAGCAATCCAAAACAGTCCAGTGGAGCCTGAGAGGTGGGTGTTGCCTTCTGACACACTTCCGGTGATGTCAGGGGGTGTGGCATATGCAAATGTTATGCTAATGAGTTATGCTAATGAGCTCCTGCACCTCTTTTTCTACGAAATGACCCCTGATCTCATGTATGTTTCCTTAGAGCGTCTGAAGGAAGCGGGAAAAAGAAAAGTTGACCTGGCACCCCTGGGGACTTTGGAGGTGGAGGAAAGGGTGGATGTGAAGTCTGATCCCACTGAAAATCTAGACGTGACATCGCAGCACCAGCTCCAGAACTCCTTGGTACTACCCTGGAGTTTTCAGATTTGCTAATGTCACGTCTGGGTTTTTGGACAGATGTGATGGTGACGTGTCGTTTGACCTAACTTCTCCCCCCCCCCTCCCAGGAAGCCAGGCGCAAGTGTCATGTGGATGGGCCAGCCGCTGGGCCTTTGGTCTGATTGGGCAGGGTTTCTGTCAGCAGTTATTTGCTCTGGAGTTCACAGGTTTCAAGTGTCACAAAAGTCTGAACCGTGTTGGCTTATAGGCATCTCATCCTTCTCTTCCACCTCCCCCTCAAGTTCAACCAAAATTGTCACACATTCTTTTTTGGAGTCGACACAGGGCAAGGTTTCACAGCCTTGACATCAGGGGTTCTTCAAGCAGGATTCAGACAAACAAACAAAATACAAAATCTGGGCTAACACCCAACACTCTCTCCTGCACAGGCAGAGAAGAGGCCGTGTCGATCCATCGCTGTCTTTGCGGAGGAGTGGAAACTGCTGTGGCCCCAGCTGTCCAGGTAGGGGAGACGAGCAGGGGACCGCCTGAGTTCCCCCTCCTTTCTCAGGGGGGCTTCTGCTCCTGCAGTGGCTGCTAAGGTGCCCGAGCAAGAGAGGCTCTGCACGCCGCACCCTTGACCCCTGCCAAGCGCTCCATCCTGGACACTCCCAGCATGCCCCTTTTCCAGAGGGCAGTCTTGCCTGGCACAGTCTCTGGTGAGGAAATCTGCTTTTCCTTTCAGTCTCCAGCTTCCTTTCTTCTATTTCACCGAGGGTGAATGGGCCCTGCTGGATCCGGAACTCTCTACCGGGAAGTCATGCTGGACAACTATGGAAATGTGGCCTCTCTGGGTAAGGACCTTTCATAGGCGCCCAAGGTGTGAATTGCTGCCATTGCGATGATGTGCGAATCAAAATGTTGAAGAGCAGTATGTCATTGAGAGCCACTTTGGTGTAGTAGTTAGGAGCGCGGGCACTAATCTGAGAGAACCAGGTTTGATTCCCCACTCCTCCACATGCAGCTGCTGGTGTGACCTTGGGTCAGTCCCAGTTCTCTCAGAGCTGTTCTCTCAAGGGCAGTTTATGTCAGAGCTCTCTCAGCCCCACCTACCTCACAGGGTGTCTGTTGTGGGGAGGGGAAGGGAAAGGAGGTTGTAAGCAATGTTCCCTCTAAGCTGTGGAGTCTTGTGAGCAAAAAATCTACTTTGTGAGCTACTGGCATTAAAGTTGTGAGCAAGCGATTTGGCTGCTTCATAAATTAGTCTGCTCTGGAGCCATCCTTCCTGAGTGAAGACAAAAATGTGTGAGCCGGAGGCTAAAAATCTGTGAGCTAGCTCACACCAACTCAGCTTAGAGGGAACTATGGTTGTAAGCCCCTCTGAGACTCCTTCGGGTAGTGAAAGGTGGGGTGTGAATCCAATCTCTTCTTCTTCTTCTTCATTGTGAGGCTTAGCCCTGTACCCACCCCCTCTGGAGGGCTCCAGGAGTTGAGGTGGCAGTAAAAGCAGCCCACACACCTGGCTGGTCCAGGGGCAACTGCGGCCAGTGTTGTGGCCAGCATGAGAGCCAGGGCGGGCGTCACGGCCTGAGGTGGAAATAGACAAAGGCCTTCTGTCCCTCTTCCTACTCTTTTATCGCTCTCTCCCCCAAAGGAGGCACCGATGTACGGGAGACTGCAGCGGGGACAGACGAAGGGCTGGAGAGTTTCTCAAGAGCACCTCAGCACAACATTTCCTTCCCGAGTGAACTGACTGCAAGTGAGTGCGCTTCATAATTATGTCAAGGGAAGGGGCAAAGAATCGCCATGGAGGATTTCTGCTTCACTTCTTAGAAATTCATGGGCTGCCATCGGACGTGCAGTTCGATCCATTGCCATTGCTGTTCCCTTCCAGATTTAAAATGCACGATCAGACAACAACATCTGTCTGTCGTGTCCCAGTCGTCTGTATCCCGTTTCCCCTCCCAGTTTGGTGTAGTGGTTAAGTGCGCGGACTCTAATCTGGGAGAACCGGGTTTGATCCCCCACTCCTCCTCCACTTGCACCTGCTGGATGACCTTGGGCAAGCCATAGTTCTGATAAGAGCTGTTCTTGAAAAAGAGCAGTTCCTGTCAGAGCTCTCTCAGCCCCACCGACCTCACAGGGTGTCTGTTGTGGGGAGGGGAAGGGAAAGGAGATTGTCAGCTGCTCTGAGACTCCTTTGGGTACTGAAGGGCGGGATATAAATCCAATCTCCTCCTCTTGTACTTCTTCTTACTGCATGTTTCTGATACCTGTGAAAGTCCAGTCCTTTTGGGCTGAGCTGGTTTCAAACGAGATTGCCTGTTGCCTGATTGCTCTGTTGTGCACCCCAGCCATCAGGCAGGTCTGACGGGTTAGGGGTTTTTTTTACTAGTTAGTGAAGTGCACATAGCTGCATATTCGCAACTCTCTCCCCCCGCAGACACACACGGGGCTTCTCAAAACTGTTTTCTTTATAAAAACTTCCAAAGAAACTCTGTACTTCAGCTTTTTTCTGTGCTTTGGGGAAGGGGTTAATTGAAAAGATTAGAGAGGGAGAATGGGAGTGAACTACATATCCCAGCATGCTCATCAGCACTTCTGAGCATGCTCAAGGACAAACGAAAGAAAATGGCCGACAGCCCCAGGAACTACATATCCCATCACACTCACCAGCACTTGTGCGCATGCTCAAACTTTAAAAAAATGGCTGACAGCCCCACTCCCTAGCTGCTGTGTCTGATCGCTCAAGGACAGGGTAAAAGCACTTTGAAGAGTGTTAAGGGGGTGAGTCTGATCACAACTCTCTGTTACAAAAAGACCCAGATCAGTCAGAGGCGGGGCCACACCGGATCAAACTGCACATCTGACCGCAGCCCATGCGACGGTCACCTCGAGGCTGGACCACTGTAACGCTCTCTACTTGGGGCTGCCTTTGTCGCAAATCCGGAAGCTGCAGCTAGTGCAGAATGCTTCAGCTAGGCTGTTGATGGGTCTCTCCAGGCGAGACCACATCCGGCCGGCGCTGCAAGCGCTGCACTGGCTGCCAATAGCATACCGGATTCGCTTCAAAGTGCTGGTGCTTACCTTTAAAGCCCTGAATGGCCAGGGTCCGGCCTACCTAAGGGACCACCTCTCCCCGTACATTCCCCCAAGAGCACTGCGATCGGGGAACTTCCACCGCCTGGAAGTCCCAGGCCCCCGAGGAGTGAAGTTGGCCCAAACCAGGGCTAGGGCGTTTTCGGTGGCGGCTCCCACCTGGTGGAACGAGCTCCTGGAGGAGATCTGGGCCCTGCGGGACCTGATGCAGTTCCGTAGGGCCTGCAAGACAGAGCTCTTCCGCCAGGCCTTTGAGGGGGAGCCGCCGCCGCCACTATTCCACCATTGATTTTCCAACCATCTACCTCATATGGTAGGGGTAGATGTCGCCCAACAGAGCTGGGAAACACTTCTCCTGGCGCTCCTGCTATGAAGAACTTGGCCGCCAGTGTGGGACGTTGCGTATCTTGGTTTTTATGTAAATTATCAGAGCACCAAATTTTATGTAAGATACATTGTTTTATTGTGTTGTTTTGCTTGTATGCATACTTTTAACTTCAGCATGGCCATCTGTTAGCCGCCCTGAGCTGAAGATTGGATAGGGTGAGATATAAATCCCAAAAATAAATAAATAAATGTTGGGTGGAATTACAAAACCCTCTGTGAGTAAGGCGGGAGGGAGGCCGTTGGGGGCCTGCGATGTGGGGGGATTATTCCCGGGGTGAGCTCAGCTGTGGCTCTTTTTGTCCCGTTAGGGGCTGCAGTGTCCTTAAATATCAGATGTTCCAGATACTTAAGAACAGCTTTGGTGGATGGGCCAGACACCCATCAACCTTTTCCTGCTGTGGTCAGTTACGTGTCTCCAGGCTGCCCCTCCCTCCCTACCCCAAGAACTGGCATTCTTATGGGGGGGGATCCCCTAGAACGGGGGTCGGCAACCCGCGGCTCCGGAGCCGCATGCGGCTCTTTTGAACGTTTGCCGCGGCTCTACACTGCCCACCCGGTGACAGGCCTGAAATCCGGCGAGAGAGAAAAGGCGACGGGGATCGGGTCTCCGCTCGTCCACCCCTGTGCGCTCGCTCTCGCTCTCTGCGGGGAGGGAAGGAAGCAGGGGCGCGTCCCCCCCCCCAGCAAGCCCCCCCCCCAGCTCCCTGCCTCCAATCAGGTCACAGGACTCTGAGCGGGAAGCAGTATGTGCCGCTCTTGCTTGTTGCCGCGGCCGAGGCCACCCACCAGCACCCACCAGAAGGCAAGTAAGTTGGTGGGGGTGCGGTGGGGGTGCGGTGGGGTGGCAGTTTGTGCTCAGGGCGCCCGGGGCCCGCCTGGCTAGCTGGGGTCCCTCTGCGTCCCCGGGCCCAGCTGAGCGAGCAGCGAGGGGAGGGGGGCCGCGGGGAGGAGAGGGAGCGAAAGTTTTTCCT
>NW_015159875.1:18807-27762 GCF_001447785.1 Gekko japonicus
CTGCTGGACCTCCTGATGGCCCCTGGTATTTCTGGCCCCTGTGTGACACAGAGTGTTGGACTGGATGGGCCTTTGGCCTGATCCAACATTGGCTTCTCTTATGTTCTTATGATCTCGAGAGGGGTGGGTGGGCTACGGGTGCTCAGGTGCCCGCCTGGCTAGCTGGGGTGACTTGATCTTGGGAGGGGGGGTGGGCGGCGGCACTCAGGGCACCACGGCCTGCCTGGCTAGCTGGGGGTGGGTGGGAGAGGGACCCAGCCAGGTCACAAAGTCCCCCCCCCCGTGGCTCAAGGTGCTGCCAGAAGGGAGCCTCGCCTAGTGTGCAAAAATACCTGGGTCCGGCCCTGGGCGTTACGTCACGCGGCGCCGGCTCGGCTAGGGGAGAGTGCGCGGCGGCTCCCGGTTTCTTTTTTCCGTCGGAAATGGGTCCAAGTGGCTCTTTATGTCTTAAAGGTTGCAGACCCCTGCCCTAGAACATAAGAACATAAGAGAAGCCTGTTGTTGGATCAGGCCAATGGCCCATCCCTTCCAACACTCTGGGTCACACAGTGGCCAGAAACACCAGGTGTCCTCAGGAGGTCCAGCAGTTGGGCCGGGACACTCAAAGCCCTCCCACTGTTGCCCCCCCCCAAGCTCCAAGAATACAGAGCATCCCTTGTGAATACCTTGTAGCTAATAGCCACCGATGGACCTCTGCTCCATATGCTTATCTCGTTCCCTCTTTAAGCCGTCCATGCTTGTAGCCGCCACCACCTCATGTGGCAGTGGGGTTCGCTTGCTGAGGTCCTGACCTAGCCCAGCAGACATGTGTTATTGGACTCTGAAGACCAGCTCCTCTTCTGTCTCATCACACCTGGAAGGAAATTCTCTATACAGTCACAGGGCTAGAAATTATGGTCAATCTTTGTGTTTCATCACCAATTTTTGTATTTCATCATCAAAAGACCTTCTTGGCAAAGCAAATGTGAAGGGCAGAGGAACAGATCTTTGCCACCTTTGTGGCACGTTTGGGGAGTTTTGGGGAGGGGAGGGATAGTCAGAATATAGAACAAGCTCCAGGGAAACGTTGTGCCCAGCGGCTCAGGAGATAAAATGTACAGTCATTAATCAGGAGTTCCTGATTGGTGGCTTGGCTTCTTGTCTGAGTGTTGATTTGACTTCCCTCTTTATTCCAGCAGGAGATGTCGAGGAGCCTATTGGGGAATTTCAGGGCTTCTCACTGGAAAAAGCCCAGAATGAACCGTCCGAAGAAAACTTTGGGAATGGAGCTGGACCACAGAGGCAGGAAGGAAACCATACAGTGAAGACGTGGGTTAAATCCATTCCTCACCAAATCCCAGTCTGCAGCCATCTCCAATGGACTCATTCAGAAGGGAAGGGATTTATCTGCTCCGAGAGTGGACTGACATCTTCCAGTGGAAGAAAGGATAATGTTTGTTTACGAAACCACAGTATAATAAAGACATGTAAATGCTGGTACTGTGGAAAGTACTTCAAATACACAACACAGCTACTATTACACCAAAGAATCCACACTGGGGAAAAACTTTTTGAATGCTCAGAGTGTGGAAAGAGATTCAGTCGGAGTAGCGCTCTTCAACTTCATCAAAGAACCCACACAGGGGAGAAACCTTATGAATGCTCAGAGTGTGGACAGAGATTCAGTCAGAGTGGCAATCTTCAACTCCATCAAAAAACCCACACCGGGGAGAAACCGTATGAATGCTCAGAGTGTGGAAAGAGATTCAGTCGGAGTGGCAGTCTTCAACAGCATCAGAGAACCCACACAGGGGAGAAACCTTTTGATTGCTCAGAGTGTGGAAAGAGATTCAGTCGGATTTGCGATCTTCAACAGCATCAAAGAACCCACACAGGGGAGAAACCTTTTGAATGCTCAGAGTGTGGAAAGAGATTCAGTCGGATTGGCGATCTTTCACTCCATCAAAGAACCCATACAGGGGAAAAACCTTATGAATGCTCAGAGTGTGGAAAGAGATTCAGTCGGAGTGGCAGTCTTCAACAGCATCAAAGAACCCACACAGGGGAGAAGCCTTTTGAATGTTTAGAGTGTGGAAAGAGATTCAGTCGGAGTGGCAGTCTTCAACAGCATCAAAGAACCCACACAGGGGAGAAACCTTTTGAATGCTCAGTGTGTGGAAAGAGATTTAATCAGAGTAGCAATCTTCAAGTCCATCAAAGAACCCACACAGTGGAGAAACTTCTTGAATGCTCAGAGTGTGGAAAGAGATTCATTCACAGTGGCGATCTTCAACAACATCAAAGAATCCACACAGGAGAGAAACCTTTTGAATGTTCAGAGTGTGGAAAGAGATTCAGTCAGAGTAGCATTCTTCAGCAGCACCAAAGAACCCACACAGGGGAGAAACCTTTTGAATGCTCAGACTGTGGAAAGAGATTTAATAGGAGCTGCAATCTTCAGCTCCATCAAAGAACCCACACAGGGGAGAAACCTCTTGAATGTTCAGCGTGTGGAAAGAAATTCAATCAGAGACGTGATCTTCAAGAGCATCAAAGATCCCACACGGGCGAGAAACCGTATGAATGCTCAGAGTGTGGAAAGAAATTCAGTACTAGGAGAATTCTACAACAGCATCAAAGAACCCACACAGGGGAGAAACCTTTTGCATGCTCACAGTGTGGAAAGAGATTCAATCAGAGTGGTACTCTTCAACGGCATCGA
The DNA here is from genome assembly GCF_001447785.1 of Gekko japonicus. Lineage (NCBI taxonomy): Eukaryota > Metazoa > Chordata > Lepidosauria > Squamata > Gekkonidae > Gekko > Gekko japonicus. The sequence goes on from NW_015159875.1 coordinate 21,509, forward strand.
AAAATCCACACTGGGGAGAAAAACTGAATGTTTAGAGCTGTGGCCCAGTGGAGTGGAGGAAGGCCACGTGTCCCCATTTTTTTCCATGTAGTCCCAGCTCCATTCTTGCCACCGTAACAAGGCAAAAGGACTTCCCAAAGGAAACAGAAAGGTGGGGAGATAGCACCTGAAAGTTGAAGGAAATTTCCCAAGATAGAAACTTTCATAGGTCAAAGCTTATTTGGTCAGGCAGAAGTGAGAACGAAGATCCACAACTGATCATGGCTGGGAAGAATCTCTTCAATAAAAATGAAGGTATTGCCAAAATTAAATTTTCTGTTTCAGATGATACTGATCAGTCTACAAGAAAAGACTTTGGTGGACTGGCCAGAAACCAATAAATACATTTATATGGAATGGAAAAACCCAACAATTAGATTTAAGTATTACAGGATGAGAAAAAAAGAGGAGGCTTAGTAGTACCTAAGAAATAAACTGTACTACCAAGCAGTGGTTTGGTTTGGATTGCAGATTGGATCAAAATCACCAAGGACAGGAAGCAGCAAAGGAGAGGAAAGGGAAGAGTAGAATGAATAAGGGAAAAAATCGAAATGATACATTAATAGAACTATAAGCATTGTTTCTGGATGACGGATTGCACAGTTCCCTTTGGATTAAGAAGCAAATTTGGAAAAATAAAAGATAAGATAAAAGTCATATAATCAATAAGTGGGACACTAGAAGAAGAATTGGCCCTATAATATCACCTGTAATGTCACCAATAATAGATATGAGAGGAAAAAATATTGACTTCATAATCTATAAAGATATGATAATGTCACAAGTAGAAATCAAATCCTGGCCAGTCATCAAAGAAGAAGGGAAGATACAATGACTAGTCTATTTTCAACTAATTTACAGATTTAAGAAAGATGTTTACTCAGAAAAAGGTGAAATAAGAGATCTGGCTGACTTTGAAAAGATAATTATACAACAAAAAGATCACCTACTAGGATGAATTTATAAATTATTACTTCAATTTGATACAGAGACAGAACAAGTCAGTGTATGATAAAATGGATGTAGAATTTTGGCGAAGAGCTATCTTTTCAACAATGGGAAAATTTATGGACGAAAGATATAAAGTTCACAGCTTGTCAAGCATTAAGAGAAAATTGGTATGAGATGTTTTATCATTGGTACATTAACCCCCAAAGACACTGAAAAGGTGGATAAGAACAACAAAGGGATTTGTTGGAAATGTAAATAAGTAGATGATACTTTTTACCATATATCTTGCAAAAAGACGAGGAGATACTGGAAAGAAATCCATGCAGAAATTCAAACAATCTTAAGAATTAAATTCCCTATGAAATCAAAGACTGTTATCGGGAATAATTATGGGCAACATTGAAAAAAATCTCAAAAGTCTTGTTTAAATACATGCTTACTGCAGCTAGAGTAATATTAGTAACACAACTGAAAATAGAAGAGAGTCCTAATCAAGAGATTTGGAGAGACAAATTAGCAGAATATGCTGTAATGGCAAAACTAACCAGCCAAGTAAATAAAAAACCAACTAAAGAATTTCAACAGCAAAGGAAGGCTTTCTACTCATATAATGGGTAGAGACTGAGGAGAAAAGATATAATTTACTGAAGATGTTATGGTTAAATGAGACTCATTAGAGATAGTTAAACAAGTTGGGAAGTGTGAGAGAATATATTCAATTCTAGTAGATATTTAACTTTTTTCTTTTTTTATCTAAAAATACATCATTTCACTAATATTGACATATTTTCCCCTCTGATGTAAGTCACTACTTAATTGAGATTAACTAATAGTTGAGGATTGTTTTGTTATCAATTCTAATGCACTATAATCTCCTTATATTCAAGGTGGAATAGACTCAAACTTTATTTTATTCTTGCTTATGTAGTAGTGATCATAATGTTCATGTTAAAAATTATAACAACGGAGTTGAGAAATGAAGCATTATGGACCATTTTATTTTTGAATTATGCATTATACAAAATATGAATGTCCTTGATAAATGTGAATATTTTCATATGTTTAATGCTTTTATACCCCAGTTCCCTTTTTTCATCTGCACCCCCTTTAATTCCTTTTTTGGGGGTTGGCATCTGTGTTTGTGTGCCTTTGTGCCCCTGTGCCTGGACGTCATGGTGACCTCTGGCAACTTAACTGGGGACGGAGGACATTCAGAGAAGTGGCTGGATACAGGCGGCCTCTGGCCTCCCGGCCCTGGTATTCTTTGGAGGTCTCCAATCCAAATACTTGCCAGGTTCGGCCCTGCTTAGCTTCCAACATCCGACGAGACTGGGCTTGCCTGGGCTATATCCAGGTCAGGGCTTTGATTCCATATATATATATAGTCCACCAATCTGAGCTGCTTGGAAGAAGGCTGGGATAGAAATGTGACCGTTCCCCTGCACCAGATGGGCCTCGAAGGCTGTCCTTTGAACCCGTTCATACACTGTGGGTTGCTGGAGTGATTGTCAAACCACGATTCTCCATGCCAGGAAAGAATGTACGGGAGCCCTGCTGGATCAGACCAGTAGTCCATCTAGTCCAGCATCCTGTCTTTCAAAGTGGCCAAGCCGTGCATAGAGGGCGAGGCCTTCCCCTGAGGCTGCCTCCTGGCTCTGGGGTTCAGAAATTTAGTGCCTCTGAATGTGGAGGTTCCCCATAGTCACCATGGCCATTCATAGACTTATTCTCCATGAATCTACCTAATCCCCTTTTAGAACTGAAGAATGCAGGGCATATGAAGGAAGGAGGAACTGCCAGTCCAGAGTAAGTAAGGAAATTGTTAGAGAGCATCTAGCTGCCTTAAATACTTTCAAATCTCCAGGGCCGGATGGCTTGCATCCCAGGGTCCTAAAAGAAATTGTAGATGTTATTTCAGAGCCTCTGGCTTTAATCTTTGAGATGTCCTGAAGTACTGGTGTTGTGCCGGAAGACTGGAGAAGAGCTAATGTCCCGATCTTCAAGAAGGGAAAAAAGACGGATCCGGGAAATGTGTGGGCAACCGTTGGATGGATTCATGGGTTGTTGCAGGGCTATTTTTCGGCTATGTTCCTGCAGAGTGCAGGGGGTTGGACTAGATGACCTGCAAGGTACCTTCCAACTCTAACATTCTATGATTCTAAAACAGTTCATCCCTGTGGCCAGCAGTAAATCCTCTGGTAGCAAATTCCACATTTTAATCACTCTGTATAAACCAGTATTTCCTTTTGTCCGTCTTGAACCTACTGCCCATCAGCTCCATTGGAGGTTTTCGTTGTAGTCTCTTGAGCTCCAGCTTTTGCCGCTGCATCTGCCCAATTTCCTTTTGCTTCTGGAGTCCCTCCTTTCTGATGTCCTCGGATATGAATTACTGCAACAGTTGCAGGGAGCTGGATGTGCTCTAACAGTTGCAAGATCAGATCTTAATTGGAGATCTTCTTCCCTGCTGCCATCAGAAAACCTTGATCTTTCCAAAGGGCGGCAAAGGGGTGTACCACACCAAAGGCATGCTTGGAGCCGGTGTAGATGGTGAGGCCCTTTCCTTCTACCCCTCTCAAGGGCCCAGCCGAGGACGTACAGCTTTGCTGCTTGAGCAGACCGGGCGCAAGGGAGAGGCCCTTGTTTCCGGGTCTTCAGATTCCACGGTCACTACATAACCTGTATGCCAGGGCCCCTCTTGCATAACGCTGCTCCCATCCCCAAATAAGTCCAGGTCTGGATTTTGGAGCGGAGTCTCTAAAAGATCAGTCCTGCTCCAGGTGTGAAAGTCCATGGTTTCCAGGCCATAATCATGCTCTAAGGGCTCCTCTCCCTCCGCTGACTCTGGAAGTGGTCAGAGTGAAGCCGGATTCAGACGATTACAGGGTTTAGTGGTGTTCCCTCTAAGCTGAGTTAGTGTGAGCTAGCTCACAGTTTCTTACCCTCCAGCTCACAGATCTTTGTCTTGGCTCAGGAGAGATGGCTCCAGAGCAAACTAATTTATGCAGTAGCCAAATTGCTCGCTCTCAACTTTAATGCCAGCTCTCGAATAAAAACTATTTTTTAATCTGTTTGTCCTTGTTTTAATTGTCCTATATCTTCTGCCCGAAGGCAGCAGTTCAAACAGGGAATGTCCAGGGTGTGACAAATCCTGCAGAATATTCTTTGCTTTTTTCAAACATCGAGAACTATACAATTCCTCCAGGAATGGGAGGGGGCAGCCAATGATCTTCTGGGCTGTGATGATAACTCTCTGGAGTGCTTTCCTATCCACAGCCGTACAACTGGCAAACCAGGCACAGACGCAGTATGTTAAAATGCTCTCTATTGAGCAGCGATAGAAGGACATCAATGTTTTCTTACTCAAATTATTTTTCTTTAAAGGTCTGAGAAAAAAGACCTCTGCTGGGCCTTCTTCACCAGAGCCATGGTGTTAGCGCTCCAGGTCAAGTTTTGCTCAATAGTCACTCCCAAATACTTAAAAGTAGCCACCCTCTCCACACGTTCTCCTCCAATAACCAGTGGCTGAATGTCCGTTTTATTCCTCCTATAGTCCACTACCAATTCCTTGGTCTTGGTGGTGTTGAGGATCAAAGTATTTTCCCTACCCATTCCACCTCGTCCCAATAAGCAGACTCATCATTCCCAGAGATGAGCCCCACCACAGTGGTGTCATCAGCAAACTTGATGATGGTGTTACTGGGGTGGGTGGAGATACAGTCCTGTGTGTAGAGGGGATAGAGCAGGGGGCTCAACACACAGCCTTGTGGAGAACCGGTATTAAGGATAAGGGCTGTGGACATGTAGGACCCTACTCTAACCCTCTGGGGGCGGGCTGTCAAGAAGTTCACAATCCAGAGGCATATGGAGCTGAAGAGTCCAAGGCCCTCCAATTTGGACACTAATCTATATGGGAGGATGGTATTAAAGGCAGAACTAAAATCCACAAACAACAGCCTCACATAACTTCCCGACTGCTCCAGATGTGACAGAGCAGTATGGAGAGTGGTAGTGATGGCATCCTCAGTGGATCTGTTTGCCTTATATGCAAACTGGTGACTATCCAGTGTAGATGGAAGGCATGAAACAATGTGACTATGTACACATTGCAATAAAATCTAATCACCTTTAACAGGCATCACGATTACTGTAAAACCCTCCCACTGTTGACCACCCCTCAAGCACCAAGAAGACAGAGCATCACTTGCCCCAGAGTCCCTATCTATACCTTGTGGCTAATAGCCACTGTTGGACCTCTGCTCCATATGCTTATCTAATTCCCTTTTGAAGCCGTCCATGCTTGTAGCCGCCGCCACTTCCTGTGGCAGTGAATTCCATGTGTTAATCACTCTTTGGGTGAAGAAGGACTTCCTTTTATCCGTTCTAACCCAACCACTCAGCAATTTCATGGAGTGCCCAGGAGTTCTTGTATTGTGAGAAAGGAGAAAAGTACCTCTTTCTCTACCTGCTCTATCCCAAGCATAATCTTATAAACCTCAATCATGTCATCCCTCTAAGCTAAAGAGCCCTAGGGGCTTTAACGTTTCTTCATAGGGAATGTGTTCCAACCCTTTTATAATTCGAGTTGCCCTTTTCTGTACTTTTTCCAAAGCTCTAATATCCTTTTTAAGGTGTGGTGGCCAGAACTGCACACAGTATTCCAAATGAGGTCGCACCATTGATTTATAGAGGGCCATTATGATATTGCCTGATCTGTTTTCAATACCCTTCCTAATAATCCCCAGCATAGCATTAGCCTTTTTTATTGCAGTCACACACAGTCTCGACATTTTCAGTGAGTTGTCTACTACGACTCCAAGATCTCTCTCTTGTTCAGTCTCTGCCAGTTAGGATTTTTGGGTCCAATGTGCATCACCTTGCACTTGGCCACATTGAACCCCATTTGCCATGTTGACGCCCACTTGCCCATCCTTGACAATCCTCATTGGTTTTCACCACCCTGAACAACTTCGTATCATCCGCAGATTTAGCCACTTCACTGTTTGCTCCCAACTCCAAATCATTAATGAACAAGTTAAAAAGCAGTGGACCAAATACTGATCCCTGTGGTACCCCACTGCTTACCCCCCTCCACTGAGAAAATTGCCCATTTATACTCACTCTCTGTTTCCTATTAATTAGCCAATTTTTGATCCATAAAAGGACTTGTCCTTTTATCCCGTGACTATTGAGCTTACTTAGGAGCTTTTGATGAGGAACTTTATCAAAAGCTTTCTGGAAGTCAAGGTAAACAATATCTATTGGAT
>NW_015159875.1:27783-36953 GCF_001447785.1 Gekko japonicus
AGTTTTTAAGTTGTCTATCAGTCGTAGGACCTCCTCTCTCGTCACCTCAATTTGACTCAGGTCTTTCAACACCCCTTCCGAACTCAGCGGTTCTGGAGTGGGCAAGCACTTCTCATCTTCCACAGTGAAGACGGAGGCAAAAAATGCATTTAGCTTCTCAGCCATTTCCCTATCATCCTTCAGTACTCTTAAAGCACCTCCTAAAGGAAGAAATGCATCTTGTTCTTGCATTGGAGAGTTCAGTTTGTAACCTAGGACTTGCTCGTCCTCAGTGCACAGAAATTAGATCCATCTGATACCATATATATTTAGAAATGATTTGGAAAATATTTGAACACCTTATCTTAAAATAATTTATTCATCATGTTAAAATAAAATGTTCCATAGTCAATTTTTTTTCTTTTTTCAATTTTTCCAATTTTTCGGAAAAAAACAAAAAAGGTTTCAGGAAAAAAATGGAAAAAAACTTCTCAGCCATTTCCCTATCATCCTTCAGTACTCTTAAAGCACCTCCTAAAGGAAGAAATGCATCTTGTTCTTGCATTGGAGAGTTCAGTTTGTAACCTAGGACTTGCTCGTCCTCAGTGCACAGAAATTAGATCCATCTGATACCATATATATTTAGAAATGATTTGGAAAATATTTGAACACCTTATCTTAAAATAATTTATTCATCATGTTAAAATAAAATGTTCCATAGTCAATTTTTTTTCTTTTTTCAATTTTTCCAATTTTTCAGAAAAAAACAAAAAAGGTTTCAGGAAAAAAATGGAAAAAAACTTCTCAGCCATTTCCCTATCATCCTTCAGTACTCCTTTTACCCCTTGGTCATCCAAGGGCCCACTGCCTCCCTGGCTGGTTTCCTGCTTCTAATGTATTTGAAGAAAGTTTTATTGTTGGTCTTTACGTTTTTTGCTGTATGCTCCTTTTTGCCTGCCTGACCACAGACTTGCGTTTTATTTGCCACAGCCTGTGTTCCCTTTTATCAGCCTCACTGTGACTAGCTTTCCTCCGCTTAAAGGAATCCTTCTTACCTTTTACCGCTTGCATTACTTTGCTTGTTAACCGTGCAGGTTTTTTTCTATACCTGTTTGTGCCTTTCCTAACCTGCGGTATATATGTTTTCTGAGCTTCTAGGATCGTAGTTTTAAATAGTTTCCAAGCTTCCCCAATGGTTTTGACCCTCAACACTTCAATGCCTAACCCACCAGGCCTCCCCACCAGAGCAGTCACCTAAACTTAGTGGGGGAACCCCCCCCCTCCTGGAAGCCACGATTCAGCCGCTGCCCCACCCCAGGAGGCAGGGGGCGGGCTGGGGAAGGAGGCCCAGCATAGGGCAGCCCAGGAGGACCCCCCCCAGACCAGTCACACACACGCAAACACACACACACTAAAGAATCCTCTCTCACTGCCCTTTCCAAGTGGCGCTTGCCAGTTCCCATCGTAAAAACCCACTCGGGAAGTGCCCTGAAAGTGGATTCTTTAGTGTGACCACAGCCGCGCGCACTCAATGGGGGGGTCACCCTCCCCCCCCAGACCCGTAAGGGACGCCACGGTTCAGCCTCTGCCCCACCCCGAGGAGGCCGGGAGGCGGGCTGGGGAAGGACTCCACCCCACCCACCCCTCCTCCCACAACAACAACGTCGGAGACTTTACACACATACACCCCACCCCCAATCGGGGCGCTGCTGCCGGGACCACCCGAGTCCTGGCTTTGTAGGGAGCCGCAGCGAAGGAGACCACCCCACCTCACCCTCTCTCCGGGGTCGTGGAGGGGGCGGCTTCCTCCTGCAGCCCTCCCCTTTCCTGACTTAGTCGTCCAATCCCCCCCCTTCCGGGAGGGAGACGGAATGGGGGGCGCCCCACTGGGATGGTGGGATTGCCAACCTCTAGGGAGGGCCTGGAGATCTGCTCAAATAACCGCGGGTCAGCTACTGGATGACCTTGGGCAAGCCATAGCTCTGACAAGAGCTGTCCTTGAAAAAGAGCAGTTTCTGTCAGGAGCTCTCTCAGCCCCACCTGCCTCACAGGAGGGTGTCTCTTGTGGGGAGGGGGAGGGAGAGGAGTTTGTCAGCCACTGGGAGACTCCTTGGGGGGGATAGTGAAGGGCCATGGGGTATGAATCCAGTCTCCTCTTCTTCTTCTTCACACTCCCTCAGTGGAGCAGGCTTCCTCGGGAGGAGGTGGTGGGCTCTCCTCCTCTGGAGGTTTCCCGACAGCGGCTCGGCCATGCAAATTCTGTGAAGTTAGGCAGACAAGGAGAGGGAGGCGGCAGGGAGGGGTCGCCTCAGTGATTCGTTCTCGGGGCCCTTTCTTACACGCCCAGGACAAGGCTGGTGGCCACTTTGGGGCCAGGATGCAATTCCCCCCCCCAGGCCAGTTTGGCTGGGGGTCCTTGTTTTTTTTTTTTCCATTTTCTATCTTCTGGCCATGGAGCAGGGGTCAGTGTGTGTGTGTGTGGGGGGGGGAGGTATCTGTGAATTTCCTGCCTTGTGCAAGGGGGGGGTTGGACTAGGTGACCCCAGAGGTCCCTTCCAACTCTAGGAGTCCATGGTTCCTGGGGAGGGAGGAGAGGGGCTGGGCCTGTGACATCATCACCAGCTCCAGCCAATCGGTGGCATCCGCACCTGGCCCAGCCTGCAGACAGGTATTTCCACCACTTGGCCCTGCAGACCGAAGATCCTCTTTTGAGATCAGCCGGCCCCCTCCTCTGTCTCTGTGGGAGCAGGAAAGGTTGGGCCAAGGGCCTGGTTGCTTTCTTGGAAGAAGCTGCAAAGAGAGGAGGCAAAGTTGCGTAAACGGAGCCGCTGTTGAACCAGTGAACCAGACAGAAGACCCTCAGAGAGTTTTATCTTTAATTGGAGAAAAAATAGCTCTTTATTAGACGAGACGTTAAAAATACAAGCATATCAAACTTAATTCTCTGGCTACTGGAAAAAAACAAGTGCCAAAATGTTCAAACCTCCTTCCATTTCTCAACAATAACATAATAGGAAAACTTCCTGAAACAATATCTGAAAGCTGGCTTGCTTTAAATTTCACCTACAAACCCAGGACAGAGAGACATGAATTTCACACAATCTTGTCTAAGAGTGCTCTCTAGAGAAATCTGATTCACTTATCACATTTTTATCGAAAAATAGGAGTCTTATTACCTATGTCTCTTCTAACTTAAACACGTGAAACTCATCTAGATGAATGGTGTGTTCTTACTATTGATGAAATAATCCAATTGGTGCATCTAAGAATACATACAATATATTCTGAAGCAAGATTAGAAGGCCAAATGTAGCTCTTAATTTGTTCTCTGATGCTGACTGAATCTCTTTCCACACTCTGAACATTCAAACGGTTTCTCCCCTGTATGGGTTCTTTGATGCTTCAGCAGATGGCCACTGCGACTGAATCTCTTCCCACACTCTGAGCATTCAAAAGGTTTTTCCCCTGTATGGGTTCTCTGATGCTGTTGAAGACTTCCACTGTCACTGAAACTCTTTCCACACTCTGAACATTCAAAAGGTTTCTCCCCTGTGTGGGTTCTCTGATGCCGTTGAAGATTGCTACTCCGACTGAATCTCTTTCCACATTCTGAACATTCAAAAGGTTTCTCCCCTGTGTGGGTTCTCTGATGATGTCGAAGATTGCCACTCTGACTGAATCTCTTTCCACATTCTGAACATTCAAAAGGTTTTTCCCCTGAGTGGGTTCTTTGATGTCGTTGAAGAGTGCCACTCTCACTGAATCTCTTTCCACACTCAGAGCATTCAAAAGGTTTCTCCCCTGTGTGGGTTCTCTGATGCCGTTGAAGACTTCGACTGTCACTGAAACCCTTTCCACACTGAAAGCATTCAAAAAGTGTCTCCCTTGTGTGGGTTCTCTGGTGCCGTTGAAGATGGCCTCTCTGACTGAATCTCTTTCCACACTCTGAACATTCAAAAGGTTTCTCCCCTGTGTGGGTCCTTCGGTGCAGTTGAAGAATGCCACTCTGACTGAACCTCTTTCGAGACTTCGACCATCCAAACAGTTTCTCCCCTCTGTGTATTCTTTGGTGCACAAGGAGCTGTGATGTATTTCTAAAGTACTTTCCACACTGAATGGATGTAGTTTCCTTCATTATCCTCTGCTTTGGAAAATGTACATTATGCTTTCTTCCATCTCGTTTCTCGACCGTACGGCTGCCTTTCTTTCTCTTAGATCCACCTTGATCCCTCCCGTTTTCTTTCAAGTCTTCATTTTTAAATCTATCTTGCAATTGCTGATCAAATTCCTCACGCTTCTCATTCCTCTGTTCATCTTCTGCTGGATAAAGAGAGAGAGCCCATGAACACCTGGGAGGGCAGGTAAGGTCCAAAGGCATCTATGTCACTGCAGGAGGACAGGACTGATCACCCTTCGGCCTCCTCCAGCTTGGCTGATCTTAACCACCCCTCCACACCTAACCCCAGAATATTTGTATTTAAGGATAACTCACCCCCCTGAAGAGCCAGAAGTCTCTGAGCCTGCCTGTTTCCCTTGACATAACTGTGGAGGATACTCACTCTCAGCTAGCTCACTCGGGAAGGAAATATGCTCTTGGGATCCTGTTGAACTCTCCAGCCTTTCTTAGGATTCAAGGCCATTGTCTGTCTCCACCGTAGCCGATGTTTTATTTTTAAATCCCTAATATTTTACATCCCTAATATGTATTTTTAAATGGTGCCTGCTTTACTTGTCTGCACTCTCCTCGTGAACCCACTGAACTGGTTTCCGCTCAGGTACAAGGAGTGGTGACCCAGGGGGACCCGGGGGGCTTTGGTTCTTGACAGGATCCTGGGCAAGGACACACACAGATGAACACAAGGAGCTGCCGTCTACTGAATCAGACCTTTGGCCCACTGTCTACTCAGTCCGGCAGCAGCTCTCCGGGGACTCAGGCAGAGGTCTTTCACATCACCTCCTACCTTGTCCTTTTAACTGGAGGTGCTGCCAGGGTTTGAACCTGAGACCTTCTGCATGCCAAGCAGGTGCTCTGCCGGTGAGCCACACCCCCTCCCCAAGTACTGGGACAGGCCTTAAAACGCTGTATTGCTATTTAATATTTTGATTCATGCCTCCTCACAATGGCAGCAATTCGCACCTTTGGCACCTGTGAAAGATCCTTACCCAGAAAGGCCACGTTCCCATAGTTCTCCCGCATGACGTCCCTGTACAGAGCTCTTTGTCCTGGATCCAGCAGGGCCCACTCTGCCACAGTGAAATACACGGCTACCTCCTCAAAGGAAAAGGGGCCCTGGAAGAAAAAGCAGATTCCCTCGTCAAGAGATCATGCCAGGCAGAGACTGCACACGGGAAGGGAGTCGTCTGGGAAGGTACAGGATGTATGGGCACGGAATGGGTAAAGGGAGAGGTGTTAAGAAGATCTCGCTGGGTAAGGAGGGAGGGATCTCTCAACCCGACACCTTGTAGAGACTGCAGAAGAAGCCCCCTGAGAAAGGAGGAGGGACCCAGGCTGTCCCCCCCCCCTCCAATCCTCATCTCCCCTACCTGGACTGGAGGGGCAGCAGCCGTTTCAACACCTCTGAAAAGACGACGGCTCAACGGCATCTCTTCACTGCCTGCTCCTGAAGCAAAGGAGGGAGAGAGGGAGTTTGCCTGCTTGTTCTCTGCTTCACACACACCCTTCCCAGGGTTGTGAAGCCTCGCCCTGTGTACACTCAACCCATTGTAAAACACATTTTATACTCAATTCTGGGAAAGGCAGAAGTGAAGGACCAGGTATCTATGAGCCTTTGGGATTGTAAATGCTGCCAACAGGGCTCCATGTAACAGTGCAGAGATTTTTATCTCAGTGCAGGGCGACAGCGGGGGGGGGGGAGGGTTCCTTCTCCCAGGGTGGTTCCCACCCTCCCGGCACCTGCTGGCCCCACACACCCAGTTCCAACGGCAATGTGAGAAGGTGTAAGAGCCGACCCACCTGTGTCGGCCGGGTGCCATGAGCTGGGACACACAACTGCTGTTCAAGACCCACTGCCCTTCCCTGCCACATCAAGAGTTTCGCTTGCCCCTTCACCGGACTCTCGGTTACTATTCAAAGCCAGTGTTTTCTGCAGAAAAGCATCCCTTCCTTTGTCTACCTGCTTTTGTGGCTTTTCTTTCCTTGATTGCACGGTGTCACGTTCTGTGCTGTAAATGTACTCCTTAGTTTAAGAGGGCAGATTTTTACTTCATACATCATGGAAACCACGCTGTTCACGAACACCCACATGTCAGTGAAGGCTCTTTTCAGGCACTCCACTCAAACACACGCGAGTGAACACCTGTGCTGTGGAGCATCGGCCTTGGTGGCACCTGCCTTTGTGGCTGCCTTTCAGCCTGTGTCTGTTTATCAGCCAAAACGCGGCAGAGGCCTTAAATCATTCACTCAAAGGATCTGCCATCTTGAAGCAGACGGAAGTTTCCCCACATGGTCACATTTTTGCAAGAGTGGAACTTAAAAGGGGGGGGAAATCACACCGAGACATGCAGGAGCAAGACTGCAAGTGACGATGAAAAGCAAACAAACACTGAAAGCAGGCGGAAGAACTGGGCAGAGAAACAGGTGAGTTTTCGTGTGTCTACGGCTGCCTGATTTTTATATTTCTACTTTAAAATACTCAAAATTCTTGCATTTATTTTTCCCCAGTGGTCCTTGTTTTTGCAAAAGTTACAATTTTTCATTCCCACTGATTTCAATAGAACATTACGGCAGAAAAACCAGCGCGCCTGAGGCATTTCTGAAAAAGCAGCCTGGAATGGCGGTTTGGTTCCTCTCCCATAAGGCTCTGCAGGCTTAGCTGCTGTCATCTCTCAAAGCCTCTCTCTAGCCTGGCCAGGCCCTCTGCTTCCAATAAGGTCGCAATAAAGTCTAAACTCTGAGTTTGTCTACTAAAGGCTCTTCGATATGACATTTCTGACTCTTTGGCTGCAATAAAATAAAGTCTTAAAAACGTACAAGATCATGCCAAATAACTACAGAGTCATACTGCCAAGAGGGATTTTTGATGCTTGTAAACCTGATATCCTTGGGGCCTGGAGCAACCAAAAGGTGTTGCGCCCCTGACCATAGTGCTCTTGGTGGAACATATGGGGAAAGGCGGTCCCTTAGGTACGCCCCTCCCCAAAGTTCCTGGGGGTGTCAGGCCATAACCTGCCACCCCCTCCCCTGGCACCCTGTTTCCCACAGCGGCCCTCCAGAGGCCCCTTTAAGGACGGGCACAGAAGCCAAATTTCCCATGATTACTGGCCCCTCTAGGAACTGGTTCTCAGAGCTCTGCTGCCCCGGAAGGTGGAGGCTTTTCCCTTTTGAGCCACCTTCAGTTCCTCTTCTGGAAGGAAGGTGAGATGTGAACATTTTAATTAATAGGTAGAATTGCCCTCTGTGAGTTTGTCTAATCACCTTTTACAGGCATCACAATTCCTGGACATTAAGTGCTGCAAATTAACTCTGTGTTGTGTGAAAAAGTATTTTCTACCCACCAAATTCACTGGGTGCCCCAATTGCATCCAGGCACGACAGGCCCTTACCACAGGAGAGGGCATCCTGGGCACGCTCCACAGCCTGCGCCCCCTGCCCTTGCTCCAAGGAAGCTCCTTCCGCCTCAGGGACTGTGGCTTCCTTCTTCAGGGATGGTGCCCACATCTGAAACAGCAGGGAGGGAGAGGGGTAAGAGGTGGAATGGAAAAGAGGCCAAGGAATGGATCCTGCCCCACTCCCAGACTCTGCACCCTTCCATCAGCAGACCTGGTGAGTTCTCTGGAGGGATCAGGAATTCTCCAGTAGAAGAGGTTGCTGAAGTAGGCCATTAAACCTCCCACTTGGGTGATTCACACTTGGACAAATATCTCCCAGGGAAATTTGAAGATAAGGCCAGATATCCTTGCTTGAATTGGGCATATCTCTGGAGGGAACCCCCCTCACCTGTCCTGCCTGCCTCTTCTCCACGGCCTGACTCAGGAGGAAGCCTTCGGCCAGGGCCACCGCCTGGGAACTGGTCTCCGGCCCGCATCCTCTGACCCAGCCCTGCATTTCCTGGGGCAGGAGAGTCAGGAACTGCTCCAGGATCACCAGGTCCAGGATCTGCTTCTTGGTGCGCCTCTCCGGCTCCAGCCAGTGGCTGCAAAGTCCGTGGAGCTGGCTGAAGACCTCTCGGGGCTCGTCGGCCTCATGGTAGCAGAATTGCCGGAAGCGTCGGCAACGGACGTCTGAGACTGCAGTAAGCTGATAACTGATCTCTGGCCTTGGGCTTTCCCAGGATTCAACACCACTCCCAGCTTGGTTGGGATGGGGGTCTTTCTTCGCTGTCCTGCCAGTTCCAGGTCCTTCTGGGTTCTGATGTTCCATCTCTTTCTCTCGGGTCACCTCTGACTGTGTAAAGATGCCTTCAGTCACTTGGCTATGAAGAGAGGCTTCTCTCTGGGGGGGGGAGAAGGAGAGACACAGAGAGTCACATGGGAAATCAAAGAGAATGGAGACGCACCTCTAAACATCACAGACCTTCATATGCTCAGGAGACACGTGAGAATCGCTTTGGTGGACCAGAACAAAAGGGCTTATTGTGGTTTGTAGACAGGGCTTAATATCATTTTTCTATATTACAAGCCAAGCTATTTGAGATGTACCTCCATGATTCTTTGGGAAAGTTAAGTATCTCTGTTTGGCTCATGAAGTGTTGGGTGGGAAGGAGAGGTTGCCAACTCTAGGTGAGGAAATTCCTAGAGACTGGAGGGGATGGAGCCTGGGGAGGGTGCGGAGGGGAGGGACTTCAGAGGGGCAGATAGCCCTCTCAGACCAGCCATTTATTCCTTGGGAAGTAGGCTCACCAACCTCCAGGTGGGGGCTGGAGATCACCCAGAATGACAACTGATCTCATGGTGACAGAGAATGGTTCCCCTGGAGAGAACAGCTGCTATGGAGGGTGGACTCTACAGCACTGTCCCCTGCTGAGGTTGCTTTCCCCCCCCAAACCTCACCCTCCGAAGGCTCCACCCCCCAATTTCCAGGGGTTTCCCAACTTGGATCTGGCAATCCTCAGCGGGAACTGATCTCGAGCTGGAAGACCCCTCAAGATTCCAGGGGATCGCCAGGCCCACCCTAGAGGTTGGCAGCCCTAGAAGGACAGGAGGAAACAAGAAAAGGGGGAGGGGCTATGGGA